>NC_051064.1:49092391-49392391 GCF_004664715.2 Peromyscus leucopus
GAAGAAAAGGCAGTATTTCAGGGCTGAGAGAGAAGCAGGAGAAGGGATCAAAGGAGACATCAGGAGACATGGAGAAGAAACAGAAGGTGCAAGATGGAAGAGAGGTAACCACATGGTAGAACATAGATTAATATAAATGGGTTAATCTAAGTTATAAGAACTAGTTTGGGACAAGCCTAAGCTATAGGCCAAGCTCTCATAATTACTAAGAAGTCTCCATGTTGTTATTTGTGAGCTGGCACCCTCCCAAAAATCTGACTATTTCAGTGTTTTGTTGATATATCCAAAAAGTTTACAAGATTATGAGTTCTAAAAAAGGCACCCAATTTGCCCTGTTCTTAAGTTCTTCATCTTTAAAAGGGAGCTAGAAACATCTGTGAAGTAGTAGACAGTCCTCCTTATGTTTTCATAAAACAGAGACTAAAAGTTAAATACAGGATGACAGGGCAGTTTTAAGGGAAATGGGGAATATGTGTTGTATATGGAATTATCAGGTTTCCAAAAAATTTGAAATTCAGTTTTCTGAAAAGTATGCCAGCCAGTATTCTCCAGAGAACCAGAACTAATGGTACACATTTTATTGAATATGTCTCTTTCTAGACGTATATTTGAAACATATATATAGGCATACATCAATCTATAAGCTGGAGACATAGGGAAGACTGAAGCAAAACTCCAGTCCACATCTCAGGCCCTAGAACTGAACGTGCCAATGAAGTCCAGTGTTAAGGAGATGATCAACAGCCCAGACTAAAATAGCAGGCAGAGTGAATATCTCCCTGTTTCCCATGCTTAATTCCTTTAAGCCTTTAAAGGATCAGATGGTGTCAATCCATGACTAGGAAATGATCTGCTTCATGAATTCTATTCAAATGTGAATCTCATCTAGATGCCCCTGGCAGAGACATCAGAAGTAACATAGAGCCTGAACAATTAAACACAATGCTGAGTGTGAGGGCATGTAGCCATAGTCTCAGCATGTAGGAGGGAAAGGCAAGAGAATTAGAATTCCAAGGGCATCCTTAGCTACAGGATAAGTTGGAGACTACCCTGGTGTACATGAAGCACTGCCTTCCAAAACTAAAACTAAAGTAAAAGAAAACATGGAAACAGAACAATCAAACAACATCCACTTGAAAAGAAATACACTATATAAACTATAAGTGGTACCTAAACTTCACACTGGAGTGATTATGTATAAGTGAAAGCAAATTTGAAAGAAAGCTTCAGAATTTTATTATTATTCCTCTGGTCATTCAGAAAAAAAAAAAAAAACTCTAGAATGAAATTTCCTCTACTGACTGGAAAATATATCCTTTCAAATGGCAAAGGACCTAAAAATAATCAAGTCCAACTCTTGATTTCTAAATAGGAAAATACTGATGCTAGAAATATTAATGTTTCTGCTAATTAGTTCCATAGTCAGAATTGGAAGCCCCATACCTTGACATAAGTTCAAGTTCTTTCTGGAAGCCACCCGGGGATGGTAACAAAGCTGCAAAGACGATGAGCAGAAGCTGTGGCTCCGCTCTATTTCCTTTCCACTCATTCAATCCCTTCTGAGTGGGCTTGCAGCTGAGACTTATTGCAGACTAGTAGCCACTGGCAGTGAGAGAAGAAGCTGAGCCTTCCATAGTGGGATGAAAAATGAAAAGTATGATAAGATGTAATGGAGTAAGATAAAATCCTTGCTCAGTGTCCAAATAAACTGCCAGTGTTGTGTTTTGCAACATGTCGGCTGTGCTTAGATTCTGGCATGAGAAAGAGCACAGTACAGAGGGAAGCTGACGTTAGAGCCATGTCCAGAATTGCCTATACCTGAGTTAATGAATGGGTGACAGCATAGGGGGATCTCACTATGTTTAATATTGTTTATAACCCTGTTTAAAGCAAATATTTGTGCTCATTAATGCACTCGAAGACAATAATTACTAAATTTTTGTTGAAAATTGAATAAGCGCTGTTTGGAGGAGTCGTGCAGATTAAAGTCTTTCCATCTCAGACTTAGATCCCCTGATGCTGTTTTAACTTCTGACTTGTACAAGAGCTGAAATCGTTTTGACATCTCCCATTACCTGCGGAATATAAAATTTGGCCCTTCTGCAGCTTCCTGGCAGTGATAAAGTGCAAACTAATGGTGTTCACTCGCTGCCCTAACCCTGATGTACCTGGCCTTTTCAAAACAGGGAGGCTAGTGTCTAACGAGTCATGTAAAAGTCAGAGTGAGTGAACCTTAAACAAATGCAACATAGCATCCTTTGCATTTCAGTTTTCCTTGAAATATCACCACTTTAAGTCCAGCATTGATGCCAAAAGGCAATGATTGTTAAGTTTTGAAATGTGTGTTATTGCAACCATAAAACATCTCAGTAAACAGAAAGCTGAGTCCTGGGCTGACGTGACATTCTCAACACTCTGGCTTTCCTCTTGTAGCCAAAGCACCAGTTTTACATTCAAGATACTTGTGTTGAAATTAGAGTTAAGTAATATATGAAAAAAGTTAAAATAGCTATTCATTAAAATATATTTTTCTTTAATTAAAAAAGCCTCCAGAAATGGAATGATTGTTTACTGTGCACTTGCAATTTAACACTTAATAAAACAGGGCACACAAATGTGCAAGGTTGGTTTATTTATATTTTTCTCAGTCTATCGTTTCACCAGTGGAACAAGTGATGTGCAGATGAAGAATGGCCCTCCCACAGTAACAAACCCAGTAAATCAGAAAATAATGTTCAATATTTGTCCTTGGCATTCTGTTTGTTTCAACTGCTAAGATATCTCTTGGTGGACTAAAATGATAGTCTATTAATCATCATGTTCATATGTCAAGGCAATAAAAATGCATACTGGCTGTCTTTGGTGTTTTTGTTTGTTTCTTTTTTTGTTTGTTTGTTTTGCTTGCTTGCTTTCTGATAGGGTCTCACTATGGAGCCCACGATGGCCTCAGACTGTGTGGCCCACAAAGGCACCAAATCAGCAGGAATTCCTTCTAGCTCTACCTCTGGGATTACAGATGTGGACTGCAATACAGGGTAAGTGTTCTCTCTTCTGGACACGAGAGTGGTGTTTCCAGATAGTCTAGTGCTTTGTGACCAACTTCATCTTGGATAATTTCATAAACGTGGTCACTCTGTGAGCTGCACTGTACAATTTCTCTAAGGGAGTCAGGGCTGAGGCTGTGGAAGGCATTGCTTACTAAGGCACTCTTTCTTTGATCACTCTCCTGAACCCTGAACCTATGCAAGTTGTACAGTTCTCTCTGTATGTGTATAACAATACTCTTTTGTTAGCTTAGGTCTCAACCTTCCAAATCCTAGGCCCACCACACCAGACAGGAGGTGTCTCTCATAATTACATTGCGCTTACCTTAGTCATTCATAGTCCTGCAATTTACCTCCATATTTTTAAACAGTGATTCATTTCTGCCTTTTTAGAACAATTTATAAATATAGTATCTATATACTTTGTCTTGCTGCTTTTATGTCAACACAATGTATTATAGATACATTAATGTTTTGTATCTGTATTCTATTGACTTATTTGTGATGACTTTTCACTACTAATGCTATTGGACATCTGAGTTGTTTCCAGCATTTGACAATTATGAATGGCAGCATTGTAAAAATTCTTATATCTACAACAAATATGTTTCTAATTGGAGGGAAGGCAGGGTACTGTAGTTTAACCTCAGGGGCTTGGCATATTAGGTAACAACTCTATTACTGAGCCTCGTCCTCAGCTCTCATAAATAAGGATTTCTGTGAACTATGCATTGGAGTTAAACCTTCTGAACCAAATAGAAGAAATACATTGTAACTATTCCCAGAACATGCTTGCTGAACATGCTGTCCCAATTTACAGTCCCTCCCACCAAATGGGAGATTCTTGTAGCTCTATTTCTTCCTTAGTTAACTTTATTGAGCAGCTCTCTGCTGAGGTTTCAAACTTAGGCTTCTTCGATGTTTCTTGATAGTTTGGTTTCCTCATGTGTGAAATGCTTGTTTTAAGTCCCTCATCTGTTTTTATTGGGCTGTCTATGCTTTTGAGGTGGCCTCTTCATCTAAGGTGTGGCTAACAGTAGTTCCCTAGCTGTGCCTATCACAAGTAGCTTCTTCTAGTCTATGACTTGTCACTTTATTAAATGGTGTGTTGAAGAAGGCAAAATTACAGCCATAATTTTAACATCACTGAATTTATTAATCTTTTTCTTTCTAGTCACTGCTCTTTGGGTTATGTTTAAGAAATCCTTTACCACTAAAGGTGTTAATATATTCTTTCCCATTATCTTCTAAAAGCTTTATGGTTTTGCCTTTCACATTTAGGTTTTTAATCTACCTGGAATTGATTTTTTTATATGGCATGAATGCTTTTGCTATTATGCCATAATTTTTAAAAATCGAACATTCACAAGGTCACCATTATCATTTAGTTTATGGTTCCACAATTGAGAGGGTGGTAGCCTGCCACAGAGGCAGAATGATGCTGGGTAAGAACAGAGAAAAAACCTTATTTATTTATTTATTTATTTATTTATTTATTTATTTATTTATTTATTTTTAAGAAACTGTAATTAAGTTCCCACCGTGTGGCAGCATGTTTTACTTACCTACTCTTTCAAAGCTCATTTTATGCCCGAAGCAACAAATAGTGGAATGTTTAGAAGACTCAGCAAAGGCCCATCTGTTGCATAAATTTGAGAAAGCGGTTTTTTTTTTTTTTTATTTTTACTTTCTAGAACCATCTGCCCCCTTTGCCACTCTAGGTTAGGGATTTGGGGAGCCTATTCACTCATCATTTTATGCCATTTACTTTAGTGTGAAGCTTGCATTTGCCTAGAGTTGTCAACTATTACATTTTTCCAATTTTTCTCTTATTTAAAACAGATATTTTTTCATGCAATATGTTGATTATGGTTTCCCCTCCCCCAACTCCTCTGAGCTCCTCCCTTACTCCTCTCCCATCTGAATCCACACACCTTTTGTCTCTCTCTAGAAAACAAGCAGACATCTAAAGACTAGTAATAAAATAAGGTAAAACAGAAAGAAATATACCAGAATAGGACAAAACAAAACAGCAGAAAAAGAGCCAAAGTTAAAGCACAAGAAACAAGATGAGATACAGAGCCATGTACGTTCGTAGCAACTATTACATTTTACTCACTCAAATTCACCCTGGTTTCTTTACAGGTGAAGAGCTGTGCCTCTTCACCACCAGCTTAATATTTTTATATTATATTAAAATTTTTATTCAGAAAATGCAGACAGTTGCCAGTTTCTTAGAGTTTCAATTCTTACTGCACATGTGCAGTCCCATAACCTGCACCAGAGATGTTGGCTATGTCCAATGGAGCCAGTGGAGCTCTACTGGATTCTCAATGGATCCACCACATTACTGGACCAAGCAGCTACTATCTTTGCTTCCCCAGCCCCCAGCAAACAGTCTGCCAACACCAACTCCAACCGAAGAGAATACAATTGATCTGATGTGCTATTGTAGCTCACTGGATGAAGTTGATTGTGGAAGGATTTTAACAATTATACATTTCTGAAATTGACTCATCAGCAAGAATGAGTCATTTTAGGATGCAAAGTGAATTTTCAAGTATCCAAAAGTAAGATACTAAAAGAATTCTTGACTAGACAAATTGAAAACTTTAAGGCTTATAGTTCTAGAATATGTCCAAATAGAAACATCTAATACAAAATGTCACTTTTATTTGTATAATATAAACAATTGTGTGATAAACTATTGAAAGCTGCTTTTAAGAGGAGCATTAGGAATACAAACATTTAGGAATGTGGTAATGTGTTTCCTATATTTTATTTTAGAGACAGTGTTTCTCTGTGTAGCACTGGCTATTATGGAACTCCCTCTGTAGACCAGGGTGTGTTTTCTAAACTCCTATACTGAAAACTACAAATCACTGCCTCATGAGAGAAGAAGCACACACACACACACACACACACACAAAAAAAAAAAACACAGTACTCTCAAACGTTCAGTGCTGTTGGACATTCAGTGCTGTTGGAATGTGCATTTTCAGTGAATTTATTTCAATGCTCTCTGCTAAGTTCCTCCAACTGATGAGTCTACTCCTGTTAATTTTTTAATACATTTTTGTGTCTACAGTCTAGGCAAGGTTTTTATAAGGACAACTATCTACCCACCTTTTAACAGGGCTGAAGTATCTGAGCAAGATTTCCTTCTCATTCTGACCCTGAGAGATGATCAATTTGTGTTGAGGCAGTCATTTGTGCTGCATAAAGAAAACATTCATATTCACTACCCACTAGTTCAGTAGCACTAGTGGCTAAAATGTGTCTAGTGATTGCCAAAAGTCCCTTAGGCGGCAAAATTTTCCTCAATTCAGAGCCATTAGCCTAATATGTCATTTCCTGAAACAGGCATTCCATTATTCAAGTGGTCATTTTCCCTTTACCTTTTCATTTACTGATTTCAAACATTGTCTCTTACTGTAATCTTTACCAATGCTTTATAATAGATTGACTCATTTATAATTTATAGCAACTATCATGCCCTTTTGAGGCATTCATTTATTTCCCAATGATTATAGAATAAATCTCAAATTTCTCAACATGATATTTAAAGTTCAACCTTGCTGTACAGCCATTACTGTTCTCACCAGATCATCTTGCTTTATACTGATATCTATCTACCTATCTATTATTATTATTATTATTATTATCTATCATATATCTACATATCTAAGCATTTCAGTCTATAGCCAAGGCCTACTTCAAATACAGGCATTTGACACTTACTTCTCATCAGTCTTTTCTCTGTGTTCTTTTTGTGTTTGAATTTTATTTTGCCTATGTTTCACTTCATCCTTCTCCCTTTTCCTCTATGGAGTCAGTACATTTTCTCTCTCTCTTGGTGCTTGTGTGAATACTGATAGCTTTAAATTATAGATGCACAATTTTCAAAATATAGTGCTTGGGTACCTCTAATTTGATGGAACCCGATCTTTCTTGTTGTTTGTCTTTCACAAACAAGCCCTTCTTTCTGAGAACTGTTGGGGGACACGATTAAGTATTTATCTGGTTGTTATTGCTGCAAACAATTATTATGGAGTGTGTTTATCTCTAACCTACCCACATATTCTTATTCTTTAAAATGGGAGTGATTTATTTAGAATAAAAAATCTAAATTTTTCACACATCTGCTTACAATTGTCCAGTGGGTGATTAAAATACAGAAATGATTTCTGAACATTTAGCATGGAATTGGAGGCTTTTGTAATGAACCTCCATCCTTCTTTTTCCCTGACACATCTACCATCCCTTCAGTTTTGTTACATTTTTTGTTGTTCTTGGTTTTTCGTTTGTTTTTTTTTTTTTTTTTTGTTTTTCGAGACAGGGTTTCTCTGTGTAGCTTTTTGCCTTTCCTGGATCTCGCTCCATAGACCAGGCTGACCTCAAACTCAGAAAGATCTGCCTGCCTCTGCCTCCCCAGTGCTGGGATTAAAGGCATGGGCCACCATCACCCGGCTTTTTCATTTTCTTAGACAGACACTGGGACTGGGAGGCTGAACAAGAAGAATACTCTTCTTTGAGTTACCCATTCTGTCTTATTGTACGCACACAAGATTGCTGCTTTTAAAAGTTGATATAATTATATAAGCAAGCACTATTCAACTTAGTCCATACAGCCATCAACTTCCCTTTCCTAATTTGTGTGTGTGTGTGTGTGTGTGTGTGTGTGTAATGAGAAGATATAAAATTAATTCTCTTAAGCAATTTTCAACACACACACACATATATATGCATGTAAATTACTATATTCATCATGTTGTATGTCTATATGTTAGATTTTTATAATACTGATTTTTTGACATATGTATAACCTAAAACTGACAAAATAGATAATTGCTAAAGCAGCCAAAATCTGGCTATAAAACCTGGCAGAATTCAGAAGTAAATAGCAGAAAACTTCATGGAACATTTTCACCTCTGACTGTTTGATGGTAGGGAAGTCATTCAGCTTTTTTGTACTTCCTGAAGTGCTTAACAGAGTCAGCAATAAATGGAACACAGATTTTCACTATCAAGTTCTGATTTGAATTCAATATCCACTTTCAGTAGAACTGAATAATAAATAGACAATTATACTAATGAGACCACATACATATATGCATGTAACCACAATTAATGAAAAAAGAGGCCACAGACTTGAAGGAGAGCAAGGAGAGATATATGGGAGGGTTTTGAGGAGAGAAAGGAAAAGGAAAGCGATGTAATTATATTACAACTCTAAAAAAAAAATGAAATAAGTAATCCAAAATCAAATAATAGTAAAGAAACCCCAACTTTAAAAGTACTTCATTATTTCTAAAGTTTTGAGTCTACTTTTCTTAGGCAAGCAACCATTGCTGGCTATTGCTAAGATACTTAAAGAGCATCCAGTTGCAAGGCTTAAATCACTTGGCCATACCAGTGAGCTCTTAAGACTTTTTTTCTAACTGAATTTTCTTTGCGTTATACTAGTGGATTGCAATCACTGGGGTCCTGAGCCTGAGTCTTGGTTTTCATAAACAACAGTAGAGCCGTTTACCCAGAAAACATTCGCTTATGTGAGTGCCTAGTATGCATTCTTTAAAATACAATGTTGGAATTTTTATTTCTAAAACCATAGAAATGTGTCAGCTTTATCACTAAAACTTGATTTATTATTCCATGGCAAGAGACACAAAGCAGTTTGAGAGAAAGACCAATAGCAAGAGCTCAAACTCAAAGTTTATTCTTCTTCCTTCTTGTCTGGGGCTTCACAAAATTTCTCCTGCAGAAAATGAAAGATTGTGTCTCTTTTATTTATTTATTTATTTTTTCAATTCCTGATGGTGATGATGACCTGGCAGAGACACTTTCACTATGTAAGTGAAGCTTTTAATGGATTCTGGACCTCTGTAACAACCAGGAGGGGAGCAGGAGGCTGGATGCCAGACAGAGAGCAGAGCAATGAGGAGTCTCAGCTAAAACTCTGACTGTGACACTGCCTGAGCAGCCCTTGGAAGCCTGGGTCATCGTGACTAGCAACTTTCTGAACTGTTGTTGAACTAGAATGTGATTTCCTTGATGAAGAGTTCACTTGTGGTTCACATTTATGGCCCCAGGGTTCTCTTCCACTAAGCAAAACAATTGCTTATAAATATTTTGGAAAAACAGAGACATAGAATCACAGCTCTGCTCATTTGTACAAAATTTGCCAAAATATCATTTTCTTTAGCATAAATGTGATTAATTTTCACTTCCTAGAATTATCTTAACATTCACATGTACGCACAGTTTATTGAGGGATCAGTAAATGCTAATTTACTTTCTGTAAATCTTGAATAAATCAATAAATATATGATCCTTAGAGAGGAATTTTTGAACAAAAAATGTTCTGGAAATGGCAAAAGTTTTGAATTACAGTTCATAATATTTTTTTCAAAGGTACTCTAAGTAGATAGATTGAAGATAAATTTTTAGGGATAGAGTGGGGTCATGGTATAGATTATAAATTACATGCATGATGATTTTGATGTTTTGTTCTGGTTGATAATTGTGGGCTTTGTTGTAGTGGACCAGTCCCTATTTGATATTAATGTTAGAAATATCCATTAAGTAGAAATAGAAAGGTTGACATTGTTTTAAAGGAATAAAAATTAAATTTTGTGGTGTGTGTGTGTGTGTGTGTGTGTGTGTGTGTCTGTATATTGGTGCCTGTGTGTGTGGCTATATACACATGAATAGAGGTGCCTGTGGAGTTCAGAAAAGGGCAGCAGATGCACCAAAGGAGGAGTTACAGGCACATGTAATCTGCCTTATTTGGGTCTTGGGAACTGAACTTGGGCTCTGTCTCAGAGAACAGTATGTGTTCTTAACCACTTATCCATCTTTCCATATCTCAGAAGGTTGACTTTGAATATGATGATACTTCTGGAAGTCCAAACCACAAATTCAGTCTGGATCTGAGCTGGACAGAACATGGGACTTATTGTGCCTACAGATGCATATTAAATACTTTCTTGATGCGACTTTCTGCCTGATTCAGTAGAGTAACACAATACAAAGGCATAAAGACAGATGAGGAGAACATAGAGCTGGTGAAAATGTTTAGCCCAGGGAAGGAGGGACTGATGGGACCCCAGGGCGACAGAGTAAAGCCTACAGCAGTAAGGAAATTTTGTGTATGTGAATGACAGCTTTATTTTTATGGTAGAAGACACAGATCAATGTTTTGGACTCAGACTAAGGTCAAAACAACATTTGTAAATTGCTAAGAAGAACTCACTAAGTCAAAGATCTGGAAACAGAAGAATTCCGATAAGAATTTAAGAGAGTAACAATACCTTTTGGGGAAAGGATACAAACTATCCTGCTGAGAAAACAGACTGTATGTGACAACCGAGCTTCAAGGAATCATCACGAGGATTCTTCTGTTTTAGAAAGTGCTCAATACCACACATATTTTGTTTAAGTAAATGGAAGAAGTTACTGTATCTCAAAGTGGAAGGAAACATCCTCACACAGATGAGAAAACAAAAACTTCGTCAGCAAAAATCCTTAAGAGTGGACAGAAAGATTGCAAGAGCCAGAGAATCAGAGATTTTTCTGTGAGATTATGTACCCCATAAACATTTCAGAAAAGATTTCCATTTATCCAGTGGATTATCTTGTCATCAATTTCAAAAGTAGCTGATAATAAGTTAGAGAATGTGCTTTTAGGGTCTCAATTTTTCCCTTTATGCTAACTTCATGATATTATTATGATAGTTTTGTAATACATTTTGAGCTCAGTGAACTTAAGCATTCTAATTTTGTTCTACATATTCATTACTTTCTATTAAACATCAGGAGTTAATAAAAATTAAAAATTAAAAAATAAAATAAGCATAGTATCCATCTGAAAACTGTTGATTCCTTTAAGTACAATTTATAGTATAGTGATAATAATAACAACAATAATTACATTGGAGAGAATTACACTCTATTAGATTGGTAAACAAGTTACAAAGTGTCTTTCATGAGTAATCACAGTTTTCATGAACAGAAACCTGTATGTCCATAGCAAAATAAATCTATCTAAACTTGGAAGATTGCTGGGAGCTTCTCTTTGGAAAGTCTTTTTGCCCTAAGAACATGTGCCAAGTCTGTGATTCTCTGTGACACTCGAGTGAGCTAAGCATGTCTGCTTTGGTGGGCACAAGAAATCAGCTCAGTCACCTGGATACAACTGTACATCTCTCAACATTTGCTCTTTTAGTCAGGGACAATGTAGACTCTGTAAAAACGGTGTAGAAAGTAAATAACAGGAAGACTGCTGTCTTCGGTTTCCACTAATGTGCCTTCTAGCACTTGCTTTTCTAGTCTTGAGAGTCCAATCCTTCCTTGTCCTGATGATGGCATTTTCACAGCTTCCTGTGGTAAATAGATTGTTCTAAAAATGGCATTTTAATAGAGTGAGCTTTCCTGAGAATCCATTCTAAAAGTTCCCTCTCGATTTCCTCCTAGTCAGTCTTCCTTGTATGGAGATAATTATTGACTAGTTCTAACCTCTGCAGACTGACCCATTCTTCTGGGCTTTTATAGCTTCACATGCTTACTTGATAGTACAATTTGTTTGTGTCCTCATAACCTTAGCATGACATATCTGTATTTCTTCCACCTGATTCATCTTTATTTGGTTTCTCACAGCATTTAAAGCTCTTATTCTTGGTTAAGGTCATTTAAAAACTTCCTAAAAATGTAGATAGTTAAATTACTATGATTCATATGTTCTTAACTTTGGAGGCTGCTTCCTGGGAAAGATACTAACAGAATGAACATAATAAATGAGATTTTCCTGTGTTTGGTAAACTGAACCATGAGTGATTTAATTTCCTGTGGTTGACAAGACATTTGCCCCGAAACCCGTTGACTTTCAAAGCTGCTTTTCTTCCGGATAGTGTGACGTTCCTTCCAAGTCCATGACCTCAGATTCTCCTCGTTGGTTTTCATTAGAAAGACAAGGAGGAGTGGAGTCTGAAGACCTGTTCTGTCTTCCCATGAGACTGAACTCCTGCCAGCTAGAAAATATAGCACAAGATTTATAGCCTGAACAGCCCGAGTGGAGGTCAGAGCACTGTGTGTGTGTGTGTGTGTGTGTGTGTGTGTGTGTGTGTGTGAAGTTCAAACCTTATATTTCATCTTAGATGGTTGCTGTGAAGGCTAAACAGAATAGTGTTTAAGAGGCAGTTAGTATTTAGGATACATGTCATGAAGGCTTTTCACATGAATTAATGACATGATTTTTATTCTTTATATTCTTGTCAAGGGTTCAAAGACAACATTTAGACACTAATTCAGATCTTGTATATAAATGATCCAGGGATGCTGTTCCTTATTATATATCCTACTAGTTAAAGTGTGGTACATTCCAAATAGTATTTTTCAATAGGAAATGGTATTGACTTGTTGCAAATGTGACTCACATTAGTCATGATGATCGTTTCCATAAACTAATTCTCCCAAAGAAAATTATCTACAATAAACAAGAATAAAGGTATCACAATGGACTTAGTGATCAGTCTTCTGTTTGGAGAACTTCCCCTTGACAATCTCCTCATGCTCTTTACACAGATTCATCTGTTTGCATCATTGACATCATTAAGAATACCAGATTGAATAAAAGTGTCTACCTTGAAATTGCCATACATTTTTGGCTTTCTTCCTTTCAGCCACAGTGGTGACACACTGTCACATTTACAAGTCATAGCTATAAAGTTCCTCTAGCTTGTTTTAGTTTCTTCACTCATAAAAGGTTGCAACAATAATCTCTCTCTTAAGAGGCATTACAAAGATCAAAAAAATAATATTAATCAAGCACTTCATACAAAACATCACAGTTTGAAGTCTCAGTTTTAGCAATTTTATTATCATTACACAATTTGGTTTAAAAAGCTAAATAAATATGCCTGTTATAAATGAACAAAGACAAATATTAAATAGGTTGAGAAGTAAACATAAAAAGAACTTTCTGGATTGAAATGAAACTATATCCAAAGTAAAGTTTAAATTATATTCCATTTTTGCAGAATCCAGTCAATGGATTTGGAAATAATAGTTAAATGAGAAACTGACATGGAAGAACAAAGTTTGAATTTTTTGGAGAAACTGTGATAAATTTCAGGATACAAATAGCCAAACTTTTGTCCATCTTAAGGTTTTAAGCTTTACGTAACCAACTGAGAAGAACACAGGAGATGAAAATGGAGACTAGGGGAGCCATGGGACACAGGTTATCACAGAGAACCCCAAGCAGGATAAACACAGCAATGAAAACAATAGGTTATTTTTGATGTTGAAAAGATACATAAAAAGTTTTCAAACTAAAACTTCAAACTTAAGGGGGGGGTCAGAAATGCTGGAATTTATGTGATATAGAAAGAAGTTGTTGTTTCTTAAGATCTTGAAACTAAACTAAACTAAAATAAAAAAATAAAAAACTGTACTTTATGTTTCCCCCCAATCTGCCACCAATTACATCCTACAAAATGATTACTGGATAACTGACAAATGTTGCAGTTTGGGCTCTGTGGGAAGCAGAAGAAAAAATCTTCATTTTCAGAAGGAGCCATTTGGTCATTAGTCTAAGAAGGATGATGAAGGATGCCTGACTTGGGAGTAGAACAGATAAACATGATGGCCCTGCTCATCCAGCAGTTTCAGCTGCCACCAACTGGATCTCCTAACTTCAAATGGCCCCTACATAACAGGGTTGGGTCTTTATAATGAGCTTCAGTCACTATACAAGAGGCCAGACAGAAGTGTGACCTTGGATCCCTCAGCTTTCATACATAGACAATCTTGCAAGAGCATACAGATGAATGCTGTCATTAAGGGAACAGGCAGCTTCTAGAAGATACTAGTTTTTCCATTAAAGTGATTTTAAGTGGTGCCTCCCCATATCCATTATGGTGACTCATGGAAATTACAAATTCCCAAAGTCTTGTGCTGTAGATCCACACAACTGTGCATTCTGTCTCTTTCAGATGCAGTGGCTTGTAGAGAATGGCTTCCACAACTACACACATAGTATATACCTAAACTTTTGGAAAAGACTTTTCTTAACAGCATCCCTTAACACAATTGTAACTGGATCAATTTATGTGCTGACTATACTGACTGTTCTACACTTCTATACACTCAGTAACAACCTCCAGGCATTTTAGAGCCTGACACTTCTCTTTCATTATATCCTAATTTGCAGTAGTAATCTACAGCCTGTGGGCATTTCCCCCTTCCCCTTTTATTTTATTTTATTCTGTTTTGAGTTTACAAAATTTTACCACAGAGTTACACACACACACACATTTATATATATATTAATAAATCTTTTTTATTAATTTTTATATATATATAAAATTATATATATATTAATATAATAAAATTATTAATAAATAATAAATAATATATATATAATAAATCTTTCTACCCAATGTTCTACGCTAAGTATTCTGCCTGGCCTACACCTGCCCTTCTAAGTATATAATCTGATTTTATTCAGAGTTCTTGCTTCCTTTCCTTCCCCTCCCTCATCTTTTGTTCATCACAAATATCAATTATTTCTCTTTTGTGAAAATTCGAGAGTTCAGTTTCCTTTAAACAAATAAACTGGATTCTGTGCCACAAATGTGAACAATGGGTAGCTAAACACGGAAGCAAAAATTTCTTACCCTCTGACTCTGAATAGCCATTGAGAGAATTGTGTATATACCCTGATTTAAACAGAAAATTGTCTAACGTCCATTCTTTTCTACCATATTGTGATCCCCTCATATAGTTCTAGAGGACTTTTTCATTGTCTTTGGCTAAACTTCTTTGTTCTCCAGAACCCACACTCATCTCGAGCCCTCTTTCATTTGCTGATATTGTAACATATTTTACACTAATTCCAACAAAAAATTATTTTTAGTGATTTCTCCATTAACAGAGAAAACATTTTTTTTCCAAACTCAAGTCTCCCATAAGTTTGTTTTCAGATTCAGATTTAACAGATGTGATTAAGGAAAGAAATGTGAGAAATAAGTCAGTAGAGGGAAGAATAGATTCAGTTTAACTTCAGGATGATGCCCCAGATGCAGCAGCTCAGTCTCCGAGGGTCCAGAAGAATGCTCCCTGCAGTCTCAGAGTCAGGTTTATCAGTGGAGGGAGAGTCAGCAAGGGGAGAATTTGGCTTCACCAGGCCTAGAAATTGCTCTGTTTTTATTTATTTTAACTAACTAATTTTTTATGAACTATAGGATGGAAAGCAAGTCATATTGCCTGTTTTTGAGATCGCCTGGTATGGTATTGTATTCCCCCAAATATTGTGCATGCTAATAAACTTATCTGGGGTCAGAGACAGAACAGCCACAATATTAAACATAGAGGATAGGCAGTGGTAGCACACGCCTTTAATCCTAGTATTCCAGTGGCAGAAATCCATGTGTTCAAGGATACAGCCAGGCATGGTGACACACGCCTTTAATCCCAGAAAGCAAGCCTTTAATCCCAGGGAGTGGTGGTAGAAAGCAGAAAGGTATATAAGGCATGAGGACCAGAAACTAGAAGCATTTGGCTGGTTAAGCTTTCAGACTTCTAGCAGCACAGTTCAGCAGAGAGCCATTCGGATATGAGGACACAGAGGCTTCCAGTCTGAGGAAACAACACCAGCTGAGAAGCTGGCCAGGTAAGGTTAGATGTGGCTTGTTTTGTCTCTCTGACCATCCAGCATTTCACCCCAATAACTGGCCCCGGGTTTGATTTTATTAATAAGAACTGTTAAGATTCCTGTTACAGTCTGGTTCCATGGTGTTGGGGTTTGAGTGCTTTCTAGAATTCCATGGGCAACACTTTTCCTGAAGTCTTGGGCTTGCTTTATGACCCTGGTTTGGGGATGAGAAATTTCCTTAAAAAAAAAAAAGAAAGAAAGAAAGAAAAGGAACAATTATTAACACATTCTTTAATTTTCTCCTTCTGTCAGTGTTTTAAAAAATAAACTAAATAAAAACAAACAAAAACGTATTTTATTGTGATTATTTTTCTGCTTCTACATCCACTCAGGTAATATTCACTTAAAAAAAAATAGGCACCATTCAATGGCC
Organism: Peromyscus leucopus; assembly: GCF_004664715.2. Lineage (NCBI taxonomy): Eukaryota > Metazoa > Chordata > Mammalia > Rodentia > Cricetidae > Peromyscus > Peromyscus leucopus. The sequence continues at coordinate 49,108,524 of NC_051064.1, forward strand.
CCTGATACCATCTACTTAAAAAGATGTCCTAACTTGTTTTTGTTGCCATGGTTAAAAACCATGACCAAGAGCAAGTAGGGAGCCGGGCGGCAGTGGCACACGCCTTTAATCCCAGCACATGGGAGGCAGAGGCAGGTGGATTTCTGTGAGTTCCAGGCTATCTTGGTCTACAGAGCAAGATCCAGGAAAGCACCAAAACTACACAGAGAAACCCTGTCTCGAGAAAACAAATTAAAACAAACAAACAAACAACAACAACAACAAAAAAAAAAAAAACTGTAGGGGAGGGAAGGATTTGTTTGGCTTACATTTCCACATCAGTTTGCCACAGAAGGAAGTTGGGGCAGAAACTCACAGCATTGCAAACTCAAGGACAGGAACTCAAAGACAAGCCATGGAGGAAAGTTACTTCCTGGCTTTCTTAGATTGATTTCTTATGTATTCCAAGACCACCTGACAAGGACGGCACCAACACCAGTGAGCTAGGCTCTCTCACATCCATCGTCAATCAAGTGACAGACATGCCTATAGGTAAAGGCAATTTCTCAATTGAAATTCTTCTTCCCAGATATGCTAGCTAGTGACACGTTGACAAAAACTCAACCAAGACAGAAGGGCATTAGATTTCTTGTATTAAGCATGTCCAGTAATTATTTTGACTAGATTCTAAGATTATGTTAGAAATGCTATTGTCTACTAAAGTTTGAGCTTTAGGTCAGTGACAGGGCAAGTTCAAGCCTCTGGGTTTGATCTCAATTCCAGAAAAGAAAGAAAATGAGGATGGGGAGGAGGATAGGGATGACAAGAAGGAGGTAGAGGAGAGGAAGAGGGAGGAGAGGTGAGAGAGCTTTGAAAAGATTTTATATATCACTAAAGAGTCCTGTGACCTGACCCTCCAGCTACAGCACTTTGTGGATTGCACTTCAGAACATAGTCTTCCAAAGAGATAACATTTAATATGATAAATAGGTGGTGTTTTGTTTGTGGCTTGGAGAAGGAGCTCATTTTAACACTTACTTTACGATGATAAGGCCTGTGCCTGTGGAAACACAGTACTTCCCTGGTTAGTGACCTGGTAAAAGTTGTTTTTGTGACTTGATTTTCCTAATATCTTTTTTTTTTTAGAGCTATATATTATCATTTTATGTAAAACTGATTACATAGTAAGACCTAGGCAAGTAAGGTTGAGTGTTACAATATTTTCTTATAGGCAGGTTAAACAGCCCGAGTACACAGTTGATCACAGTCTGAAGGACTTCAAATTTTTATTTTATTTTTTTTTATTTTTTTATTTTTTTTATTTTACAACACCATTCAGTTCAACATAATAGCCACAGATTCCCCTGTTCTCCCCCTCTCGCGCCCCTCCCCCCAGCCCACCCCCATTCCCACCTCCTCCAGATCAAGGTCTCCCCCGAGGACCGGGGTCGACCTGGTAGACTCAGTCCAGGCAGGTCCATTCCCCGCCTCCCAGGCCGAGCCAAGTGTCCCTGCATAAGTCCCAGGATTCAAACAGCCAACTCATGCAACGAGCCCAGGACCCGGCACCAATGCACAGCTGCCTCCCAAACAGATCAACCTAATATCTTTTTAACATCAGAATCAACCTCATATAATTCTGAGGCTTAGCAACTGTGGATTCTTTAAAATATGCAGCATCTCATGGTCTATAACATTTGGTATATATATATGTATATATGTATATGTATATATGTGTATGTACATATATATGTGTGTGACTGTAGATACTTATTAATAACCACATATTTACCAATATATTAAAAGTATGTGAAAACAGTCAATTTAAAAGGAAAATTAGGGTTAAAAACAGAGCTAAAGAGTTTACTGAGTAGGAAAATATATTTCTGTGAAATGGAACATTTAGCACAGAAGATAATGCACAAACTGAATTATTTCAGACCAGAGAGAGGGATATAACCTGTTATTATATAAATTCTTGTTTCAAAGATACGTCTGTGTGACATCTTACATTACAAGTAACTGTGTTAGACAAGGATGTAACTCTCGTCAATGGGCAAATTATTTTAAATCTTAAGTAACAGCAAATAGTGTACTGATTCCTTTTCCGTATTGGAGTCTCAGCTCTCCAGAGAAATTAGCTCCAATGTTTCTCTCTTCCCCTCTTCCTGGCTCTGTCATTATAAGAAATTGGCTCAAGTGATTATGGAAGCTAAATCCTATAATCTTGAACTGGATTAAAGACTTAAATGTAAGACTTGACATGATAAAACTCCTTAGAAGAAAACAGGAAAAAAGCTCGACTCTATTGGACATGGCAACGATTTTTTTTGCGACACCAAAGAAACAGAATCAGGAGCAAAAATGAGCAAGTAGGATTATATCAAACTAAGAAGCTTCTACACAGCCAAGGACATAAACAAAGAGCAAAGGGAAACACAGTATAGGAAGAAATATTTGTAAGCCAGATAGCTGCAAGAGGGTTAGTGTCTCCATAATACAGGCACCACACAAACCTCTATAGCACATGTGCACAAAGGACGCATGAGAAGTGCCCACAAAAACTGGGTAAAGAAAGCAAAAAGAAGTACCACAGGACCCACATTCTTACTGTGCATTTAACCATAGGAATTAAGATCTGTGTGCTAAAGGGAGAGCTGTTCTATTACGTTCTTTGAGTAGCCAAACAAGCTATCTGTGAATAGATGAATAGATAAGGAAATGTGGTGTGAGCATCTGTATGTATTATTTATACACATATGCAATGATGTTCTTTGGCCCCTACAAATAAAGAAATCCTGCACCTCCCAGCAGGAATGAGAGTAGGCTAAGTCAAGTAATTCATATGGACAAAAACAGGTATGATCTCATTTGTGAGTAGACCTTAAAAGAATCAGACTCAGAAACAGAGTTGAATAGTGTTTGTCACTGGACAGATGGGAAATTGGGGATGTTGAACAAAGGACACAAACTTTCAGTTGTAAGATAAGTAAGTACTGGGAATTTAATATTATCTTACCTGTGGTAAATAATATTCTATTGATTGCTTGAAAGTTACAAAAAAAAGTAAAGAATCTCTACCTCCTCTGGTCAACACAACTGCTATGTTTATGTAGTTAGCATGTCATAATGTGTCAGTAATTCAAATCACAATGCCCCCTTCAATGTATTTAGTTTTTGAAAGGTAACTATAATTTAATAAAGCTGGATTTTTTTTTTTGAAAACCACAACACACCCTGGTTAATTTGCCAGAAAATGCTAATTTAAATATTTTGTATTTAAAATATTTTAAATACTTTAGTAACATACATTAATTGTACATAATAGCAGGTTTTATTATGACATCTGTCTAGTCCCAGTTAACTGACATTTGTTGTGGAAGTTTTATATGTTCTCATGTAAACCCTAAAGATATATGTTGTTATTTGCATTTACTCTCTAAAGTGATATAGTAGAACCCGTGTCCCACTTTCAAGAAGGTCCTTGGCCACATACATTTCTCTATCATTTTTTTTTCTATGTAGCTCCTACAACCTATTTCACCCCAACGACAATTTCATACAGTAACCTTTTCTGAACTCCCTCAGAAATTACTTAGTATATTTTAAAATTTATTTGTATGTCCTTGAAAAGTCATTATATATAATTTTATGTTCACTTTGATTACTTATTCATTTATTTATTCATTAATTCATTCATTTTGATTCTTTTGAGACAGGATCTCAAGTATTTCAGACTGTCTTTGATCTATGAACTTCTGATCCTGCCTTCACCAATGGCTGCATTTATAAGCTATTACATCTGTGCTTGGTTTATGTGGTGCTGGAGATCAAGCTCGGAACTTAATTTGTGCTAGGCAATCACAGCTTCAGTTGACTTACACTCCAATCATTGATTATTTATTTCATATCTGCCTCCCAGTGTCCAGCCCATGGCTATAAGCTTCAGGTAACCTGGCTCATGAATTCCAGTGCCTATCAGCCTCTGGCATCTTAGTGGCACTTGAATCATGTAGGAATGAGTGAACTTTTGGTAAAAACTTCACCATGAATGGATATCGATTCAAATACTGAGAGTTTGGGATCTTAATTTAGGATAATCTTTATTTTTAGTGACAGCCCAGCTGAATACAGAAGAAATGGGACTGGTATCCTGAGCTTTCTGTAGTGAGCTATGGTGCAGGAAAATAGGTCTCCCCATTCCCAAAGTTCAGTTGTAAATATTCCCCATTGAATCAGTTTTTGTTGTATTGATTTCTTGGAATTTGTTCATTGTCTCCAAGTCAAATGTCAACATCCCCATGCCAGAAATTTGGCTTTTTTGGTTCGGGATTTTGTTAGTTGTGAAGGTAATGTTTTCTCAAAACAAAAGTGCACAACATAATAAATATAAAACTTGATATGAAATAGAGTCATCATATTAAGTGATTGAATATACTGGGGATAATTATACCATCAAGAAGAGTAGAAATAATTTAAATAATTGCTATTCAAAGAAATAACCAGGCTTGGGAAGAGGATGGCTCAGTGTGTAAAAGTGTTTGCTGCCAAGTCTGAGGATTTGATTTTGGTAACTGAGACTCACATACTGGAAAGAGAGATCTGAGTTAAGCAAGTCATCTTCTGACCTCCACACATGGAAATCAGTACGAGGTCTCATAAAACAGACCACCACCTCATAAGACAAAGTTAGGAACTTGGGAGTTTGATAAATTCAATTACTGAGCATAAAAAACACAGATTAGTGACAATTGAAATTTGTCAAGAAGGGAAATTTTCAGGAGTGTTTACACAAGAGATATGAACAGAGTTTGCAACTAAGGGAGTGGATGTGTGTGTGCATAAACAAATAAATACTTTTAAAAGAAACATTTGTAAATGGATGTTATTGTAATATGGATACTATTCACTGAATTAATAAGAAAAAAAAAACAAGTACAAGCAAGCCAATCTCTGTCTTGCTAAATCCCAGTAATAACCCAAGTTCTTACAATCTTCTCTGGTTTTACCACAGGGTTCTTACTGTCAAGAACAAATTTGCATGGAAGAACTCCTGGATCTCATGTAGATTCCATTAAGCAACTTTTCATTTTGTATGAGAGATGACTGGAATCCTGCAATTGCTCTCAGGACAGCAGAAGGAAACCACTGAAGTAAGGGACCATTGCACTTACACTCCCTTGGTTGCAAACTGTGTTCATATCTCTTGCGTAAACAGTCTTAAAATTTTCCCTTCTCCATAAATTCCAATTGTCACTAATCTGTGTTGTTTATGCTCAGTAACGAATTTATCAAACTGCCAAGTTCCTAACTGTCTTACTAAGTGGTGGCCTGTGTTATGCAACCTCCTACTGATTTCTTCTCCTTTGAAACCCTGTTCACTTTTAGAGAGAAAATAAAATACCCTAAACTTTGAACACAGAAAGTATTCTCTGAAGAGGGACTGGAGACATAACAGGCTGGTCAAGTACTTGTTTAGTATGCATGGGATTTTAGGGTCAAATCTCAGCAACAGAAAAAAATGATTGTATGTGAAGTATGGTCTGTGGGTCTTGGTAAATGGCTAACATGGAGAAGGTACTTGTTGCCTGAGCCCTATCCCTAGGTCCCACATGGTGGAAAGAGAGAAGTGACTGAAAAGTGACACCTTCTGATCTCCACATAAGCTCCATGGAGCACGCACTAGCCCACACTAAATAAAAAATAAATAATTACATTTAATCTCAAAGATGAAAAAGATTCTCTTTGGAGAATTTTTAAACTGTCAATAGTTGAAACAATTAGTAGCTTTTATTGGTTGAAGTGGAATAGGTATTATCAATGCTCACATGCTACATGTATGAAAACCTGTAAAGGAAACACATTCCCTACAGTGAAGATAGGTCTGAGAAACAAGACCCATGCAAGCATGCCCGTCCCTTGGTTGGCAGCTGCCACTCATCTTCTAATTGTCTTCTGTCTCCTCCCCACATACATCCCCTTTCAATTTTTTCTAGTTTGATTTCTAGTTCAATGGACCAATCTATTCCTGTAGCACTCCAACCATCTTCCACTTGCCTTTGATGCCTGTCTTCCCATATCTCAATGAAATAGGCAATGTAAGGTATGGAAATGAATACGCGCAAAAGTAAATGTTCAAGTCACCAGTCATTAGCTATACAATTGAATTAATTTTCTGAACATGAACACCTTCCTCTATAAATGAAGGAAATATGACTTGAAGAATTAAGTGGTTAATGTAAGTCACAGTGGTAGGAATTCTGCACTAAAAAAGAACTCAAAGTGATGTGGTAATCTCACTTTCATGGAGTATTTATTTCAACCAGTTCACCCTATTATATTCCTACTTTTAAAAAAATGGTAATTGTGCACTCAGTCTTCTGAATGTGACCTTAAACCATATAGTCATAGGAGCTGCATTCCTTCATCTGCAAATTATTAATCAGCTCTATCCCAAGTGTTTGATATCCAGAAGACATTAAATAAATATGTGTGAATCTGACATAATTTTGATTGACTTGATACAAAATAAAAAAAAACATAAATATTGTGTGACCATAACAATCCTGCAGAAACGCAGAGCAAACAAGAGTGAGGGTGGGCAGGAGAGAGACTTGCAGCAAACCAAGAACAGTGTTCCCTCATGCACATAGTCATGTGATCATCTACTTTCTGTCTTTTTCAGCTTTTCATAGTAATTTCTAAATTTAAAAAAAAGAATATTCTGTGCGATGCTGGAGATGGCCCATGTGCTCTTGAGGGCTCATCTTGTTACATGTCATTTTAAAAGCTAGTATTAACCAAAGCTGATACATCTTCTCACTGTTCTGACCATTTTTTTTTTTGTGTTAAAACTGAACTTTATTATTTTTCATGGAATTTTGTGAGCGCATAGGTTTTCTTGCAGATGACTCTATTGATTGATTCATCCATTGCAGATGACAACTGAATATAACAACTCCAGCTCATGCATAACGACTTCTTTTGTCAATCCAATTTTCTGGTAATTGTTAGTTATACATGTTTCTTATGGACTGCTTATAGCAAAGACTGCTTCATTTGATCATTATTATGAGAGGTATTAGTAAATGTGACAAGAAAATGAGCTTAATAAAGTTCATGCACTGTATTATGGTGATTCATCACATGTCCCATTGGATGCCAAGTGGGACATGAAGGATCAATCAGCAGGTATAATAATGTTTATAACACCATAATGCCTTTTCTATTACTTTTCTTTCTTCTTATTTAGTTAATTTATTTATTTTGTATCCCAACCACAGTTTTCCCCTCTTCCATCCTGGGTTCCCTCCCTTACCTCTCCTTTGCCCACCCCCTTCAATCCATTCCTCCTCTGTATATGTTCAAAAAGGGTCAGGCCTCCCATGTTTATCAATATCAAAACATGGCATATAAAGTTTCAGTAATACTGAGCATCTCCCCTTGTATTTAGGCTGGGCAAGGCAATCCACTATGAGGAATAACTTCCCAAGAGTCAGCTAAAGCATTAGGAATTGTCCCTGTTCCCATTGTTAGGAGTCCCACAAATAGACCAAGCTACACAACTGTCACATATCTTTAGAGAGCTTAGTCCCATGCATGCTCCCTGGTTTTAGTTCAGACTCTGTGAGTTACGATGAGTCAGGCCAGGTGTTTCTGTGAGGTTTCTTGTGATATCCTTGACCCCTCTGGCTCCTACTATCCATCCTTCTTCTCTTCAGCAGGATTCCCTGATCTTGGCCTAATGTTTGACTGTGGTCTCTATATCTGTTTCCATCAGTTACTGGATGAAGGCTCTATGATGACAATTGGAGTAGTCACCAATCTGATCACAGGAGATGGCAAATTCAGGTTACTATCCAGTGTTGCTAGGAGTCTTAGCTGGCCAGAAAGTTTCAGGGCAGAATTCTACCAAACTTTTAAAGAAAAGCTAATTCCAGTAATCCTCAAAATACTCCACAAAATAGAAACAGTAGGAACATTGCCAAATTCTTTTTATGAGGCCACAGTTACCACGATACTCAAACCACACAAAGACTGAACAAAGAAAAAGAATTACAGACTAATTTATCTCATGAACATTGATGAAATAAAATACTGGCAAACTGAATCTAAGAAGATATCAAAAAGGTCATTCACCATGATGGGCTTCATCCCAGAGATGCAGGAATGGTTCAACATATGAAAATCTTTCAATAATCTACCATACAAAGAAACTGAAAGAAAAAAAAAGATCATCTCACTAAATATTAAATAAGGCTTTGACAAAATCCAACACTCCTTCATGATAAAAGTTTTGGAGAGATCAGGAATACAAGGAACATACCTAAATATAATAAAAGCAATATACAGCAAGCCAACAGCCAAATTAAATGGAGAGAAACTCAAAGCAATTCCACTCTCCATATCTACTCAATATAGTACTTGAAGTTCTAGCTATACCAATAAGACAACAAAAGTAGATCAAGGGGATACAAATTGGAAAGGAAGAAGTAAAAGTATTGCTAATTGTAGATGACATGATAATATACATAAGCGACCCAAAAATCCTACCAGGGAACTCCTACAGCTGATACACACCTTTAGCAAAGTGGCTGGATACCAGATTAGCTCACAAAAATCAGAATCCCTCGTATATATTACTTTTCATCCTATAGGAAGCTGGTTAAGAATCAAATGCTCCCATAATCAAAATAACTAGGCTATTAACTGCAATTTTTGGAACTTGTATTTTATGATTATCATCTCATCATTCAACTTGTTAGCTATTTCTGGGACATTTAAGAGTTCTCCCCACCCCTCTAATATTGACAAAGTAAAACAATTCTAAATTTAAATTTCAATACGTATAGATAAAAAGGGTTGCTCATTTTTACTTGCATTATAGAAACATTGAAAAATTATTATTTTCTTTATGAAATAAAGCATATTTTCTACAATTACTGTAACTCTGATTTTATAAATATTGTAGTATTAATTATGCTGTTGTCATAAAAGTCAATTATCTCTAAAAATTCACTGAGTATTAAAAATCTTTAAATGCAATGTTCCTAGAAGACATTCAATATTTCAAAGTAGCTAAAAATCCAACAAGCCTGCTCGATTTATAAAGCTTTAGATGACTTAATTTTTCATATAATTACCTGATTCTTATTTATAAATAATTGATCATATTTAGTTCTTCTATTCAAGGGCATGCAAATAATGGGCATCTTCTGTCCCTCTTACACTATTTCAACACTGCAATATATTTCACTCAAAATCAACTTTATCTGCACTAATTGAAAATAATTTTGCATTGATTTTTATCTTCTCAAAAACTAAGTACGGACTGTTTTTTCCTCTGAGTTTTAGAACCGTTTTTCTGTTGTTGTGTAGATAAGTTCAAACTCAGTTGCTGTGTTTGCTAAGACTGAACCATTTTGGGGTGTCTTCTTTGTGATGGTGCATTACAACAGAGCTTATTAAATCACAGCTCCCTCTTGTTCATCAACTCTTACTGAAGAGAAATGCCATGGATATCTGCTTAACGGTTTACATCTGTGCCTTTTCTTCTTTTATTTTCTTTGTAAGATTAGTTCTGCTCCATGTGATATTAAATATAGGCTCTTGATTTATGGTTGTTGTGATGAGAAAGTGTTCAAGGTTTTAGATTCTGAGTGCACACTTAAATATTAAAATAATAATATACTCCTGCATTCTTCAACAAGCTCTATTTTTAGATAATGGAGTCCCATGTGTTGCATTCTGCTCCTACAGAATGTGGTTAACCTTTCCTGAAGCAAGTTGCTTGGCTCTCAGGAGGTAGGATAATAGGAGCAGTTATATATTTAGCATTTCTGTTCCTTTAGTCTCCTTCCTCTGTCCATATTTTATTCTTTGCCAATACACAACCGGGCATGGTAGGAGAAAGGCTATTAAGCTTTCTTCTTTAGTAGCTGTATTAAGTGGGTGGCAGAATGAATCCAAAAAATCTATCCTTAATTCTACTTATTATCCCATATTTAAACACCTGGTGTCTCAGAATACAACTGGTGACTCTTAAGCTGAGGATGTGAATTGTGAACCAGCTCATGGTACAATTAGTGCAGCACTTTGATTTTCTACCTCTAGACCATTGTTAAAGGAGTGTAGACACTCATACAATTCCCTTTGGAAGTAACTCATAGACAAATCAAGAAGCTGTGGGCTTCCCCTGACTTCTCACTGGGAAACAGACTGCTCCTCGTTCTCTGAACTGAAGCTGCATATAAGCCCCAGGAAAATCACCAAAGAACATTTTGGCTGCATGCAAGAGGACTTCAGGTATCCTGGTTTTCTTTCCTTTCATTCCTTCTTTTTCTTTTTAAAACATGACTTTTCACGATTTATTTATTCTTATTTTATGTGCATTGGGGTTTTGCCTACACGTATGTCTGGGTGAAGGTGTCAGATCCCTTAGAACTGGAGTTATAGACAGTTATGAACTGCCATGTGGGTGCTTGGAATTGAACCTGAGTCCTCTGGAAAAATCAGCCAGTGCTTTTGACCACTGAGCCATCTTTCCAGGCCCTGGCATCCTGATTTTCAATAGGAGCTTGCTGAACTGTAAATTTTTGCCCTTGTAATGTTGCTGTAATGAGATTTACACAGGAGCATTCTCATTGCTTCATAAGGGGAATTTTAAGTCAAGTATGAGTGTGGTGACGGTAATCTGCCAGGATAATTTAAAAGTAGAAACGTGGCTGGAATAGTCTGATTTGCAAGAAGAAGTAAAGAAAGTCAGCAAGAAATACAGACTGTTTCCTTCATCTAGCAATAAAGGAAGTGTTAGTCCCTGATGGCTAAGTAATTTTTGGGGTCCTAGGTGTTGTGAAAGAAACTGACGTAAAAGAGCTTACCCAAAACATGAGAGATTATTCCAGAAAGAAATTTTAGTCTTTCTGCTAAGGTCATGAAACAGGAAAGGATATAAATTGTCCTCTAGGACAAATATCACAGAGCCAGAGAATGAAGGGAAAATCTATACAGCCACCGGGAGGAAGACTGCAGTGGGGGACAGGGGGCATTCCAAGAACACACATGAGTTTCTAAACACGTTTACAAACAACAACAAACAAACAAAGATCACACAATAGCGTATCAAAAAGGGTGGTGTCAATGAGGGAGGACTTTAAAAGCGGCATAGAAAATAATAATATTGATTTAAGAAAACCAAAACAAAACATTTCACACTCTCTTTGTCCTTTGACTTTCCTCTTTCCTGGGATTGTTTCTGTACAAACCATAGATAGAATGAAATGGAGGGGAGAGAGCAATAGGGAAGTTATGTGAATGGGAAATAAAATCAATAACATGCCACTGGGAGTTCGAGCACGCTCCAGTCAGTATATGGACAACACAAACTGGACTTGGAGCATTTTTTTTTTCATTTTCTTCTCCTTTTTGTTTGAGGGTGGGGCATGGACCTGGGAGGACTGGGAAGCCGAGATGGTCAGGTTATATTATGTAAAATTCCAAATAATCAATAAAAATATTATGTTGATAAAAAAATACTTCTCATGTTTACTGCTACATGGGTATACAAAGCAGAACCAAGTTGCATAAGAGTGCAACTGCTTTCTTTTCAGTTTCTACTTGAATTGTTTCAGCTCTGCAGTTAATATATTGCTTTAATTTCTTTTGCAAACATATTTCACAGATAGTTTTCTCTAGATCCTTACATTCCTATGAAAGATCTTATGATTGAGTTCAGAAGAAGTGTTATGTTTGCTGTAAAATACAAGGCAGAGTGGTCATCCGCCAAACAGCTACTTTTCAATATTGTAATTACTAGCAGTCATTTTAAAGGAAGAGAAATGACAAAATATTTCCCTTCATTTCTTTGTATGCTCTTTCTACTGTGTTTTTATGGTAATGGGAAAAAATTCTACTAAATTATTTTGAGGAGAGTTTTCCTTAGATTTTACATCATGGTATCCCCTAAAATTTTGAAGTTCAATTTCTTTGCAGGATATTATATTCACAGGTGTGTGTGTGTGTGTGTGTGTGTGTGTGTGTGTGTGTGTGTGTGATTTTTTAAAGTGGATAGAAAAATGTATAGACAGATAAGAAATGGGGTGACAAAATGGCTCAATGTGTTAAGAGTTTGCTGTACAAGTGTGAAGGACTCAGTTCAGATCATTGGTACATATGTAAGAAAGCAAAGTTTGACAGAACACATCTGGAAATCCTAGCGTGGAGAGACAAAGAAAGAAATTCTGAAAATTCACTGTTCATCAAGTCAAGCCATGTGCTCAGCTCCAGGTTTAGTAAGAGGACCTGTCTCAAAAAATAAGGCTGAGAGAGATGGGAGAAGATACCCAATGATGACCTTTGACCTCCACATTTGCAAGCATGATCTGCAAACCAGCTCAACACACAAACCAGATGGACACCTGAGTAATGTGAGAACTTTTTAAACAAATAGAGATCAAATGATTTCTACTCTGTAGTCAATAATTCATAATACATACTTAAAAGTTATCAGTTTCTAGTACTATGAAATTATATGAAAATCTTAAAATATAAATGTATCTGGTTATTTTGTAAAATAATGTGTTTATGGCATCTATCTCTAAACATGGGTGGGGATTTATTGTATTTACTTTAGTTTGGCCTCACAAAATTAACAGAATGTTTCCTGTGGTCTAATCACAAGTAATCTTCTGATTAAGAAGGTCTGGAAGTGAATTTTCTTTCCTTACTGATTTAGAGAAAAAAGTATATAGCCCTTGAAATTGTAGTTATAAGGAAGGGCAATTTTAGGTGAGGTTAACATTATTGAAGCTAAAGTGAAGTGATAGAGAAGAGTTATGTCTTTGGCATTGTATTGCCCTTCAGTGAAGTCAAAACCAAGGGCTGGACAACTTTCTGCTTATCTACACCATTGAATGCCATTATTAGTTTTAATGCATTTATCCATCTTACCTCAATATAATTGTGTATATTTTAGATATTGTGTGATGTGATGTTCTGATATATATAATTTAGTCAAGCTAATAAATTTAGCTATCATCGCACCAAATTATATTTTTTGTGACTAGTTTTTTTTTTTTAAGTTGGCTTTCTGTTGCTTGTAAAAGATTACCTCTCAACACAAAGGCAGAATGGTACCATATGCTGCTGTCATGGGTGTTGAGCGTTTTCATGGACTTTTAACAAAATGAAAGTGCTATAAAGCCTGAGGCTACATAAGTTCATCCATTAAAAAAATCAAACAAATAAATAACCTCTAGGTATGAAAATGGTCTCAGCAGGATTACTATACAATTCCCCGAGGAGTATCATGAGGAATAAATATTAATGCTTTTAATTGCTTTTAGAGTTTACATACCTGACATGCCACATCCAGTCCAGTTTTAAAGTTGAGAGCAGATAAATATTACCCAACAGAATAAATTCACATCTACATCTATCCCAAAGCAATTTTCTCAAATTGCATCTGTGTCCTACTTGCTTCCATAGTAAGTTAATCTTTTATTTAGGAACAGAGTTATATGGAAAGTTTTGCCAGATTTTAATTCACTGCAAAGACCTTGATCATGTGTAGCTTTTGGAATATAGTAATAATAGATAATAGATATAGACCGCCTATGGCACCGTCAAGAAGTTATCTGTTTCTAGGCATTTATATCGTCTATGCATTTGAAAACAAAATATTTATTGCTTTAGGATAGTCTATGTGGGGTTGGGAGATAAGTTGTTGCTTAGAAATGTTGTCTAGAGGCTTACTCTACTCCGCACTTGACTGGTTTTCATTCTTTTCTTTGAAACAATACTTTTTCCTTACATCTCTTAAATTCTTGATACTTGTATATAAATTTTGCCCTGGGAATTTAGGGGTGGTGGTGAGTAGTACCATTCCAATTTTCATCTCTTTAGTCCTAGACCCATGAATCCCGACTATAAAAGAAACAACATCATACATTGGACACTTTTTTATGGAGTGTGTACTGCCTTCTTAAGCATATCATCCCAGGCCTGCAAGTTATTGCCAACTACTTGTTATTGTAACTGTATCTTCAAAAGGCATTTCTACACTCTATCAATCCAGATGCTTCAGTGATGAAGAACGCTGTAAGAGGAGTGAGTCCCAGAAACATTTACCCACTACTGTACTTTTTTGGCTTCACAGAGAGGTTTTTATTTTTTATTTTTTAACAGAGCCAATGCTGTGTGGGATATGATGGCAGCTGAGGCATTATTTTTAATTATAGACAGTCGTTTGAGCAGAAGCATTGCATGTAAGAAAAGGAAATTCAGACCTAGAGTAAGTATCTGTTACAATAAGGGCAGAATGTTTTCCTGCCCATAGTAGATGTAACAATCCTGCTACTAGGTCACTGGTTAGTCACCCTGAAAAATAAGGCACTATCAGAAGTTCATTATGTGTCTCTGTTGCTTACAGATTTGGTTCTTTGGTTCTTAGTAGTATCTATAGCTTTTTCAGTCATGGGGAAGCAAAGGCCATATTGTGGAGTCTGTGAGTAACCTCTATCAGTCTATCCCTACCAACAAGCCACTTTGTTCATGCGTGCATTGGGCAGTGACAAGCACGGCTTGTGTTATTACTTTCATTTTTCATCTTTATGACAAAATGCCTGGCAAGAAACGAATTAAGGGAGCAAGGACTTACTTTGGTTTACAGTTTTTAGAAAGAGGACTGTTTTAGTGAGAAAAGCATAATAGTAGAAGTGTGAGGCAGCTGATCATTGAATTCACAGTCATGAAGCAGAGAGCAGGGAGAAACTTGGGGCAGGTTATAAAATGTCAAGGCCCATTCTGAGTGTAGTACTTCTTCTGATGAAGTGTCACATCCTAAAGGTTCCACAATCTTCCAAGACTGAAGCACCAGCTGAGAAATAAGATTTTAAACACACAAGTCGATGAAGAGTATTTCACATTAATGCTACAACAGCTTTGGAAAGACATTGACAAGTACCTACAGAGCAGGCTGTGCTATAGAAATGGTCATTGAAGTTCTCTGCTGAGGTTGCTTTTTAGTGTGGTCTATGTGGAGCATAAATATCTTCACCTACTTTACCTGTTGAGAGATGTCTACCCATATATCTATTCCCCAGATGTGATTCCCATCAGCTTTCCAATAATGCTCAAAACTTCACTTTTTTATTACTTTTTTTCCTGCTTTGAATTTTCATTCTAAACATGATCAAATGCAGTGAATGATAATAATGCCACACACTGAATTTTATACTGCCTGTACCAACAACTTAGTGTGTTACCTTTGAATTTAGCCTCATTCAACCTTTTAGGACCACTGAGGAAAGTTGTGTGGAAGGCATGGCAGCAGAAACACGAGGTGGCTGGTCACACTGTATCACGGTCATGAGAAAAAGTCCAGTCTCTATTCACTTTACCCTTTGAATTCAGTCTGTTCCCTCAGACCATGAGATATGATCATCCATGTTCAGGATGGTCTTTCTTCCTCACTTGAACATCTCTGAAAATTCTGCTGTCCACACACTCAGATATGTGTGTGTCTACTTGGGTATTCTAAGTCCTGACAAGTTTACAATGGAGGCAATCCAATGCTTCTCAGTGCTTCTCACGATTGTTTTTGAGTCCTGTCAGGCTTCCTTCATCTTAGATACTCTGTCTTTAACCCTTAATGTTTTCAAATACTGACAATGATTTCACTTATTAGGACCAATACTAATCAACTTACAAAAACACAACAACAAAGCAATTCCTCACAAAAGAAAAAACACAATGCTTGGGGGTGGGGTGGGGTGGGTGTGTTACTCAAGCTATAGTCCAGAATTCAGTACTCTCTAATCATGGTTCATAATTTAAGTTTAGAATGCTAGGATGGTTCTCAGAGATTTCTTATTTGTTAAAAGTGCTTATTGCAGAAAGTTAATGACCAGAGTTTGATTCCGGAATCTTATTGTGAAAGGAGAAAACCAACTCCAGAAGATTGTTTCCTGAAATTCACATTCCACCTGTGCTGTAGTGTGTGTGTGTACTCCTGCCCACACATTATAGCACACACTCACACAGTAACTTTAAAGCATTCTAGGATGAGGTATAGAAAGGAAATGAGCACATCCAATGTCCTATATTTGTGCTTTTTGAGAGAAAATAACAGTGTCAAGTATCTATAGCTTTAGTGGTCTAAGGTTCCTCATCCCAAAGGAAACTATGCTAAATATTTCTCCTGTGGGTAAGCATACACTGGATGTATAAGCAGCCTTGAAGCAGGCATCTGTCAGGAAATGTGATACTTCTGGTTAAGTACTGTCAAGGCCCTTTGGGGTGGCGGTGACCGAAACCTAGACTAAGTCAGTACAGTGTTTAGAGAGGTGAGGTGGTGGTGTGGAATTTATACTACTTGTGATGAATCTCTTTTATTTTTTAAATGCATAAAATGTCCTTCAGGTATCCTGCAGATGGTAGAATTGGTAAACAGCACACATAGATAATACATAGAATATCTAATATGTATTATGCACTAGCCCATTTTTCAATATGAAGTAGGTTATAGAATTGTTTTTGCCTATTGGTAATAACAATGAAAACTGCTCCCACCTCTAACAAAGAAGCTATCTATAATTGATACCCACTTGTAAAGGACAAATTAGTTTTCTCCAATGAAATCTCATTGGATATATTAACCACACTTAAGGGTAGACCCCATGCCCAACAGTGGATGGCCAGCACACTCAATGGAATTATTCTGGAGTCTTTGTCTCCTGTTTTTTTGTTTGAGAAATTCATGTCTTATAGTCTTTTGGTTGTATATCATGGTTTCTGATTTTCTGTTTTTATCAGTGAGGTTTTGTGTGTATCTATGTTTCTTGTGCTTTTTTTTTCTTATCCTAATCTTGTTGTTGTTTGCCTGTTTGTTTATTTACTTTCTAAATGAGGGGAGTTGGGTGGGTATGGAGGTGAGAAGGTTCTGGAAGGAATTTGGTGGGGGATAATTAAGATCAGAATATATTATGTGAAAAATATTGAATAAAACCCAAGGAATGACAGCTCTGCAGGACCTTGCCTAATACAGGCTCATTTGTGGCTGAGCTGGCATTGGAAAAAGATGGTTTGACTATTTCACAGGCTTATGCTTTTGAAGTGATTGGTATTCTGTGCTTTGTGAGATTACTACTGTGAAATATAAATATATTTCACTCCTCCCACAAGGAGGTAGTGAATCTTGAAATTCAGGTTTATGTAAGCTGCAGTTCTCAACTTGTGGGTCTCCACCCCTTTGTGTTGCATATCAGATCTCTTGCATATCTTATTTTTCATAACAGTCACAAAATTTCAGTTAGAAGTAACAATTAAACAATTTTATGGTTTGGGGGTCACTACAACAGGGTCATGGTATTAGGAAGGTTGAGAGACACTGGCTTAACGTATACACAATGAGGTTTGGGGATTTAAACAGCGAAAACACCTTTAACATCTTAGTAAGATGCTGTCTTAGTTTATTTTGCCTGTAAATATTATTCTCATTGAGTCATGGAGATCATAGATTAGATTCCTTCTTTTCCTGCAGACAGAAGTCTACATTTATTCATTAATAATTAAAAGCAGTTTTTCCAAATGCTTACCTCTGTACACTAGATGTTAGAATGATCACTGGGATGTGGTAAATACAAGTGAATAAAGAGGCAGTTTCCTGAAAAGTCCCTTTTTTATTAGGTAGCATCTTAAAAGCCTTGAAGTGGTTAATTGATTGATTAGCAGTTTCAAACAGCAATGTTTGAGGTGATAAATATTCTATGACCCAGCTATAGAAAAAGCAAAAAGTGATTTAAAAACTAATTAACATATGCTTCAGGATCTGATGAACTTCTGTCTCCTTTGCATTCTGATTTTGCATGGATTTCTTATCGTTGTCTAGTTCCCCACATATTTTCTTCTCCTACTTCCTTTTTAAAATAATGAATAAAACAAAAACTGCAGATAATTTTTCCCATTAGCACAAAGATCCGAGATAGAGGAATCAAATCTGATGTTGGCTGGCCCCCTGGAAGGCAAACACACAAGCCTTTTCCATGAAGAAAAGACCCCATTTCAGCAAGGAACAAGTAAATATTCTGCATGGAGACCGAATAAAAAGGAGCTAGGATTTGGGGAACCTCCTCAAACAAGGAAGGAATCCATTAGAGAGGGCTTTTTATATACATCTGCTGTGCAGAGAACTCAGGACAATTTCCCACATTCCCCATCAGGAGCAAAAGTTCTTAATGTTTGGTTTTTCTTTTTCTTTTCTCCCATATGTTTTATTAAAAGACATTAGCATTAAACTTGAACACTAAAGACTGACATTTTGACTGTTGTATAGAAAAAACATTTCATGACTAAATCAGTATGGAACTATATTTGAACTTCATCATTTCAAGGAGCCTGGGAATATTTTCTCTGCTTAAATGTGATCAGAAATTCTTGTGGCATGCATGGGTCTTCATTGTAGGATAGCAGATTAGTTTGGCTTGCTCTTTAGAGAAGATAAACCCTCTTATCCATGATCTCAGGTATCTTAAAAGCTAAACTACAGAGGGTTCATCCATTACTTTATTAATAAAAACTTGTAAGTTTTACTTACAAAACTTGCATTTATTTACAAAAGCTCGAAATTATTAATCCTTTCCTTGCCATCTTGAGATGTCCTAGAGTTTAGATATCAAACATCACCTAAAGTACCATGTATTCAATGCTTGTTCTAAGGGCATTTAATAGAAGCTGAGGTAGACACAGCAGGTGAAACTAATACAAGCTAATGTAGATTTAGAAGATGGAAGGAATGGGAGGTCATTAGATCCCTGGTTATGACATGGATCCTTGAATTAGAGGACCACAACTTCTTCCTTAAAAAATATTTTTAAGAATTTTTTTTTGTTTTATTCATTTTTAAAGGAAGAAGAGAAAATTATGTGGGGATCTAGACAGAGATAAGAAATAGATGTATGAATCGCTTCTGACTTCTATATCTGCTTGGATTTTCTACATCATGATGCTTGTTGTAGTCATTAATTTTGTTTACCAAAGCCTCAAAGTGGTGGTACTGCCTGAATATACTAAAACCTCTAAGGCTATGGTAAAAAAAAATTTTCTTTATAAATTATCTCAAGTATTTCATTACAGTGACAAAAGGCTGGCAATTACGATAGGTAAATGTTTTTAAATGGCTCTTATTAGTTTTACAGCTGAAGTCAGTTTTTTTTTCAATCATTGAGAAACTGTAGTATTGAATATATGCTTTAAAAAAGTGTCCTTTCTTCCATTGGGGGGAGGGCTGACTTCAGTAAATACGTCATGATAAGGTTGTGACAGTCTTTCTTTTTCTGAAAGGAGAGGAGGTTGATTTCTCCTTTACAATAGGTCAATTTGGGAAAACCAGGGTCCTATGTATCCTTCCATCCTGGTGCTAGAGAAACCTTCAACTATCTCCTGGTGGAGGTGAGCTCAGGGTGAGCTTTGGCTTACTCTTCTGTTACAAGACCCTTCAATCAGACTGCCTTTCCTGCTGCCCTTTTCTTTGCAAGATTTTCATTTTAACAGTCCCTAATTTTCCAACCTTGCACGAGTAATTCTGGTACTTTAATTTCTTGTCACAACTTGATCTTTCACACTTTCTTTATACGAAGGTGGATATGAAATTAAATTTCTTTATAATTGTAATTATCATCTCCCTGATAGATTGACCAGTCCATCTTTGCATTTTGTTATTGATCTGGGAGTCTTTGTGCTTTCATCTTCTGTGACAGGCTTGATTAAGTTATTTTTTTTCCATTTATATTTTTGTACTGCTAATTTTGTGAATTTTCTCCATTCAATATATCATCCTTTGTTGTCGATGTGTGTATTACACATATTTGTTCTGGGTATGGGCATTTGTCTGTGAATCATGTAGGAATCCTGAGAATAGAAGACCCCCCATTCCATGCAGTCAATTCTATTTTTATTACATAGAGTTTGTGGCTTTGATTTTATTAGAAAAACTTCCCCTTCCATTACATTCATAGTGCTTGTCTGCATTTTTGAACTTTAAATTTTTATATAAGTTTTAAATTCACTCAACCAAGAAAGATATAAAATACATAACGCCCATTTTGTTCTTGTCACATTGACTTACTTTCTAAGACTCTATTTACATATTTTAAATCCAGGTAATTAAACTGCATATTCTAAAGACAAAGTACATAGGAAATATTTTAAGCTGCTATCATTGATTATTATAATTGGTATTTATTTTATTTAAAATGTTACTGTTTTGTTTTCTTGAGACTAAGTATCACTGTGTAGCTCAGAATGTCCTCAAGTGCGATATCCCACTTGCACTAGTGTCATCGTCTTAATTCATAGCACGCTCACAGTGCTGGGGTGATGAGACTGCATCACTACACTTGACTCTTGTGTTTATTTTGATACAGCAGTATCTATCTACCTAATCTATCTATTATCTATATCTATCTATTATCTATCTATCTATCTATCTATCTATCATCTATCTATCATCTATCTGTGCATCATGTGTGATTGTGTACATATATAGTAATTATGATTAAATGATTTCAATAATCATATTAGTAATATGTACTAGTGAAATTTATGTGAGATGTAACGTTACTTAACTGACTTTATTTCAAGAATATTCAGAGATTTAAGAGTATATAAATTCATGGTCATACATTGATGTTCTTAGAAATCTAATTCAGTAAACTATTAGCAAACTATTTTAAAGAACAGATAAGATATTTAAACATAGAGAAGGTATTTGGTGATTTTATTATCAATTTAAAAAAGAGATGATAAAAAGGTAATTATGACTTTTAAAGCAGTGCTTATCTTTAGAAGTATGTCCTGGAATATTTAAGATGAAATGATGTGATTCCTGGGGTGTGTTCCAAAAGAAGTAGAAAATGAAGGGAAATAGACTGTGTGTAGAGATGACAATGTTTAACAGCAATTGATTGTTGAAGTTTGGTGATGTATATAGAGTTTCATTATATTATTTTTATTGTGTTATTTGTTCTACCCTTGTGCATGTGCAAGGATTTTATTAAAAATTATAGGAGAACAAATACATTTCAGAACCATAAGGGATATCCAAAGCAAAATTAATAAGCTTCTCCAGAATCATAAAGACATTTTAATCAGTACTATGAAAGATAAATTCATGATATTTTCACAGGAGACAAACTATAAAGGAAAAACAAATAAAAATAACAATGCCTTAATGATTCATCCTCTTTACAATAAAATTATTCTTTTTAATGGCTCTGAATGTGATCTGAAAGATGGCTAATTTGAGTTCGACTTGACTGGCTTTCCATCAAAGTCCAGGTCTGCTGGCATGTGTCTAGTACTCTGGGACATGACAGAACTTATAAAATCAGAAATACACAACAGCAAGCCAATCGTCACAATGCATTTCACATCACTGGCTTTGTCATCCTTATTTACTACATATAGTTCAAAACAAGCTATACTATAGATCACTGTCAATCATGGACTTGTACTCCGTGGAAAGAGAAATAAATTCAGGTGAAAAGATGAATGGATAAAAGAGCAACATAAAGAGTTAATATTGATAGCTAAACACCATTTGATTTTAATGTTTAGAAAGCAATACTAATTAGACCAGACTGACTAGACTATCTGAAACATTTGCTATTTATTTCTTTACCGAAAAAAAAAAAATGAGCCAATCACTTTCTCTATACTGTACATAGGTAGCTTGATTATGTCTGAGATCTGCTTTTGTATACTGAGTTGTCAAGGTAAATTAGTGCTTTTGGAGTCACAATATTAGAAAAACATTTTTTTTCTCTGGGATCTGAGTAATTTTCACAGCCTGTTTTCTACTTGTAGCATATTGGAAGTCCAGAGAGATTTTTATGTAGTAAATAGTCTCTTTGTCTCTTTTAATCCACATGGACATTTTTTTCTCTAAATATAATTAGAAATCTTTCTAACAAATAGCAGTTTCTATTATACCTATTATACGGGAAAGGCACAATTAAGTGTTCTGTAGATCTATACCTTTAAATCTTCTGGAATCTTTTGTGGCTGAGTGAATTTATTATTTGTTCATTGTTCTAATTCCTTCATAGGAAAACCATATAATTCCTAACAAAAGGTGTTTAGAGCTTAGCCCTTCGTTTTGCCTCCCAAGCCCTATGTCCATAACCTTCCAACTAGCAAGAAAAATATGGTCTGTTCCCCGAAGCTACTTTGATGAGAAACAATTTTTCCCCTTCCATTCCTAGATTTTCTGGCCTGAATGCATTCCCTTCCATCTTTGTTTGAGAATTGGCAAGCTGTTTTCTGAATTAAACACTTTCTCTCAATTCCTACTAAATGCATAAAGTATGATGAATACATGCTTTTAAATTCTCCTCAGAATTACCTGCCTCTACTCCACAGGCTAGTTAGATTGTTAGTTGTAGCTAACCATTTTCCAATTTTACCATATAGCTCACCATTTTCACAGTGGCTTTGGTTGCTTTTCAGTGCCTAATTCTGGATTCCAAGACCAAAGATGATTATTTTATGTTTGGATTATAGCAAGCTTGATTTTAGTTATCAATTTCTAAAGAAATAAAATATCAATGCTAACATTTGTTGAATAACTAATGTCATCTCATTGTGACCAGGCTTCTCCAAACTTAATAGCTAAAGAACATTACTAGCTGCTGCCATGTAAAATGGCGTGTAATCCTGTACTTGAGAAACTGATCCCAGAAGCCAACATGGGCTACTCTTAAGTGAAAAAACAAAAACAAACAAGCAAACCAGAGCCCAAACCAAACCAAATCAACCAACCAACCAACCAATCAACCAACCAACCAACCAATCAAAATAAGAGAACAAAGCAACACCAACACATCCCTATTTTAGAATTTGTGAGACTTTTGTGCTTAGAAGATTTCTAGCTGGATGAGGAGCTCAGTCCCATGAGCTGCTCATATTCATGGACAGTAGAAAGAAAAGTGTGCAGTCATACCAAATCTTTGAATGCCTGACTTCTGCTAAACACCTTTGATACAGTTGCTGAGTTCAAAGTCAAGAAGCAGGGCTATACACTCCATCTCTAGAACTTAAAGTTACAAGGCCAGGCTGTGAATATGGAGAAAAATAAAAGACTGAGAAAATTAATCCAGTATCTTCCTGAAGGAAATTGATATAGAATTTAAATAATGCAACATAGTTCTGACATGTATAAGTGGCTTTGAGTAATGACTCAGAACATCTGGAATTGAGGTACATCAGTGTCATATTTGAAGAAATTACAATGGAACTGAGTAAGTAAAAGGACACAATTGTATATTTTTGAATTGGTCCTGCATAATGCAGCTGAACATTTAGCTTCAGTGAAAACACAACACACTATACTTCACACAAGAAAAAACTAAAAATAAGAAACAATAAAGATAAAAATAGAATTTATTCTTCTAGAAAATAAGAAGAGACAATAAATTATAAGCAACGCCATAGTTTGTTTTCTATTTCTGTAATCAATCCCATGACACAAAGCAGCTTGGAGAGGGAAGGGTTTGTCTCACCTTACATTTCCAAGTAGCAGGCCATCACAGAGGATGTATAAACCTTAAGGTAGATGAAGCTGGATTTCTTCTTTTATCACTGCCAGCACGTAAATAATGACAAATAGATGTCTTATTTACTATGAAAGCTTGGCCTTTAGCTTAGGCTTGTCTCAACTGGCTCTCAAAACTTAAATTAACCCATTTATATTAATCTACATTCTACCATGAGGCTTATCACCTTATCTATGTACTGTCCATCCTGTTTCCTCTGTGTCTCTCTGGTGACTCCACCTTTCTTCCCAGAGTTTTCTCTCTTCCTAGAAGTCCTGCTAATACTTCCTGCCTAGCTACTAGCTGTTTAACTTTTTATTACACCAATCACAACAATACATCCTCATACAGTGTACAAATATCCCCCATTTCCCACTCTTTGTCTAAATAAAATAGGAAAGATTTTAACTCTAATACAGTAAAATTATATACAATAAGAACAATTATCAAGTAAGAATTATATTTGCAATGTTCAGTCCATTTGTATTTGGCAAATTTGGAGAAATTCTCTTATTACCTATTCTATCTTGATAAGTCTAATGTTTTGTATCTGATTTATTTTCTAACAAAATCACGAAAAACTGTAACAAAAACTGCTGTGGGATATCTTTCTGTACACTGTGAATATGTGTTGCTGTGATTGGTTGATAAATAAAGCTATTTGGCCAATGGTGAGGCAGAATAGGGTTACACAGTGCATTCCAACTGGAAAGACATAGTGAGAGGAGAATAGAGAGTGGGAGGAGATACCAGCCTGCCACCCAAGGAGCAACAAGATGCCAGAAGATCAGTAATGCCACGGCCATGTGGCAAAATATAGATTAATAGAAATGGGTTAATGCTAGCTGGCAAGAAGCCTACCCTCAACCATACAGTTGGTAATTAATATAAGCCTCTGAGTGATTATTTTATAAGCTGCTGCAGGACCTCAGGGCCAGTCAGGACACAGGAAAACTTCTAGCTACAAATAACTAATCTACAACCCTATCAGAGGCCCAAGAAGGATATAATATTACCTGATTAAACAGGAAGTGCAGAGTAAGAAACTTTCAAAACTAAGAAATGACAGAGAAATCTGGCTGCCCTGACAGTTCCCCAAGGTTGCTCTGCAGCACTGGAGCATCCAGCCTTGGCCTACAGACCTAGAATATCTGACAGACTTTTCTGTGAAGCAGGAATTTTGAATGACTGTCCTACTTTGTCTTGGCAAATTTTGGTAGTTGCCTTCTTTTGTGTCCTGCTTTTCTAATTTGGACAGCATTATGTCAGCAACTAAGACAAGGGCAGTTCCTTTCCCCTGTGGCTAACCTTGCCACAAATGAAAGAACCTCATGGAGGCTCTTCAAGGTCCATCATGCTCCTTTGAAGTAAATTGGTGCTGCCAGGAGCAGATGGGTCTCATTGTCATGAAAACCCTTATGATATTAAAACATTTTTAATGTCATATTCTATAGGTCTCTGAAATGTTTGAAGACCACCTATGTATTTAATATATTTCTGTTTGACCTTGAAAACATACTTAACATGACTATAAGTTTGATTGTTAGATGACTAACTACTAACCAGTATTTCTTTATTATTCTACGTAGTCATCAAGGGCTAGAACTTGATATTACATTTTTAAATGAGCTTCATAGGTATAATACTTTAAAAAAATAGAAACATATGATAGAGTATAATAAAAATAATTTTAAATTTGTACCAATCTACAAAATCCATACCAATATAAAATATTTAAGGCTAGTAGTTTATTTTTTATTAGTTTAAAAGTAGATTCAATAATCTACCCTTTTATCCTATCATTTCTATAGCTCCCCTTTTTCTGAAAGAGGAGCTAAAAACAACTTCCTAATTATCTCTCTCAAATGGGCGGCAGCTTGCTGGTTTGAACTACTGGTGTGTTCCTAGCGTGCTGTATGGCGGGAATGAGGCCTCTGCAAATGGCACATTAAGTTGCATGGTGGATTTGGCCTTTGCTAGTACAAGGCAAAAAGGGTTTCTGGGATACACGGTGCTTGGATAAAAGCACAGACCCACGATGGCTCCCAGAGCTGGTGGTAAACGGACCACCGCAATGTTGGGAAGCTGAGGTGGGCAGAGTCAGCAGCCATAGCACCGTTTCAGCTTACAAATGCTGCAGTTTAAAGCAATAGATTCACAATAAGACAGATTCAGATGGAACAAGACTTTAAATGCTTTACAATGTGTGTAAAAATGTACATAGGCTTGGAAGAGAGAGGAAAAGGAACATAGACAGTTATATAAAGAAATAGAAATTTTAAAAAAATAAAGTCTTCAAAGAGAAAGTAAAAGTAATATAAAAAATAAGCCATGTAAAGATGGATATCACACAGAGAGTCTGGATTATATTGTCTTTGGATTTTTAACTGCAGAAAGACATGTGATTGTAAAGACTGCTCAGTTAAATCAATGTGTATATTTCAAAGGTATTTCAATTTTGAAATTTATGTCTAAGGATGTGTTGCTTTGGAAAGGAGACTCTAATTTTGTTTTCACAGAAAGTCAGAGGCTATGGATTTGTTCCAGATTAAGATACATCAGGTTTGACCAGCCAAGACCCCCTGAAAGGTCTCCGATGATACCATGGCCCAGATGATCCAACATCCAGAATCGTTTCAAGGCAACTGGCTCAGACGATACAGTCTCACGGACTACTCCATGAACCTGAAATTTTCTTTGTGTCCCCATGAGATGCTGCGCCCCCCTCCAGCAGGAAGTAGTAAGAGAAGCTACGCCCAAATTCCCAAATATACCAAGCTGGCTTTAAAGATGTGTAAAAGTTAAAACCTTCCTTTTTAAAAAAAAGAAAAGGGAAGTGCTGTGGGATGTTCTGTATGTCCTGTGGGAGCCCTTCTTGGGTTCTTTGTGGCGTTACCCAGCAGGTCCGCATAGAGGATGATTAGGACCATGGGCCTGAGTGCAGGTGTCTGAGATGGTCTGCACTTGGCTGTGCTGGGGGATGGTCTGTATGTCAAGTTGTTCTGATTGATCAATAAATAAAACCTGATCGGCTGTGGCTAGGCAGGAAGGATAGGCGGGACTAACAGAGAGGAGAAATAAAAGGACAGGAAGGCAGAAGGACTGCCTGCCAGATGCCGCCAGTATAAGAAGCATGTGAAGATGCTGGTAAGCCACGAGCCACGTGGCAAGGTATAGATTTCTAGAAATGGGTTACTTTAAGATATAAGAAAAGTTAGCAAGAAGCCTGCCACAGCCATACAGTTTGTATGCAATATAAGTCTCTGTGTTTGCTTGGTTGGGTCTGAGCGGCTGTGGGACTGACAGGTGACAAGGATTTGTCCTGACTGTGGGCAAGGCAGGAAGACTCTGGCAACAAGATATCTTAATACAACCTATTTTGTTTAGTTTTTCCCTTGACCATGACCAGTAACAACTTGTAACCAACCCTCCTAAACAACAACAATATCCAAAACCCACCAAATGATCAAAAACTGTCCCACATCTTAGGAATGTGGGCATCCTGTTCTCTAGATTGTTTCCTATTGTCTGGGTGTGATGGGATCTTTAGGGGACCCTGAGAAAATTGGGATAATGTTCAAGTCCTTGGAGTGCTAGCTGTAATTTTTGTTTAGTCTCTGTGTGGTGGGAAAGTATAGAGCTTATCTGAAGTCCTGGCTGGAATAGTCTGGGAGGCTAGATCATTTCAGCTAGCACCTTTGAAGTTGTTCTAGATGTAGAATTTTGAGAAAACTACAACAGAGGCATTCTAAAAGGCTGGACCAATTGGGCTACTTGTCTTTTTTGGTGTCTAGTCCTTAAACACACACACACACACACACACACACACACACACACACACACACTTTTAAAGGTAACATATATCTGCATTAACACAAGTATCGAATGCCAAGTGTATACAAGTCAGCTAAAGATATTTTGTTCCGTGTTTGAGCAGGTAAAAGGTATCTGTCAATTTTATAAGTCATTAGAACTGCATAAACAAACTGTAATAGTTTTACTATGTTAGAGTTAAAGCCCTTCCTTTTATTTAGACCAGAAGAGGGGATTGTTGTGAGAGAATTATTCATGCTGCCAATCCTCTGTGCCAATAAAGCTACCTTGAATCAAAGATGAAGTCAGCCATTGGCTGACCTGGATTAGCCATAAAGATGTTGGAGGATGAGAAAGTCAAATAGAGAGGGACAGAAAGAGAGAAGGAGGGGAGAAGGGAGATTTCAGGGGCATTTTGGATCAGAAAAGGTGGAGAGTAGGGTCAGCCAGTCATACCTCCCACTGTTCCTTGGATTTATCCAGGTTTTAATCTCAATTTCTGACTCCTGAGTTTTTATTATTACTAGAACAATTTATGTAAATGCTACAGACAGTAACTGTAGCAGAAACCATGGGGGGGGAGTGAGGCTTTTCATGGCTTGCTCAACCTGCTTTCTCATACAGCTCAGGACCACCTGCCCAAGGGTAGCAGTGCCTACAGCCAGGTGAAACCCCCTACATCAATCATTAATCAGCAAAATGCCCCCCCCCAGACTTGCCAATCAGACAGAGACATTTTCTCAATTGAACTTCCTTCTTTGCAGATGACACTACTGTGTCAAGATGACAGAAAACTAATTAGGTATGTCCTTGATCATTTTACAAAACTGCTAGAAAAATCAAACTGAGAGCTAAAAAGAGGAAACATGAATATAAAAATTAGAAATAAAAAGAGATTCAGGTGTGGTAGGCACATTTTCAATTCTGTTTCATTGTGTTTTGAGCTAGGGTTTACATTGTGTATTCCAGAATGGCCCAGAGCACAGGATCCTCTTGCATCCTTCCCTCCAGTGCTGGGATTAGAGGTGCATGTAATAACACCAAGCTTTAAACATACATTTCAGGCTTTATGAAAATATGATCTGAATAATATAACCTCAATGATGTAAAAAATAAGTTAGCTTTTAAAACTAATGCTTTATTAAACTAGTAACTTAATATTTATAAACAATCATTACCCATCTGAAATGAGGAACAAATGTAAAACTGTGTAAGAACTGTGTTCCCCCAAAAATTCATCTTTGGATTATAACCATAGCATAAACACCCATCCCTTATGGAGGAATGATTAGTTACCTATGTTTATGTTGTATATTTGTATTATGGTCTCTTCCCTGAAGCTTCTTTGGTGAGAAATAGTTTTCTGTAAAAGAAAAACATATAAAAGGCAATTCAAAATGCTATTTATATAATGTGTGTTTGTGTGTGCCTGCTTGTTTGTCTGTGTACCACGTGAATGCAGAGGCCAGAAGAGGCTGTCAGTTACCCTGGAGCTGGAGTTAACAGGAAGTTGTAAGATGCCCTATGTAGGTGTTAGTAACCAAGGTAGCGTCTTGTGTAAGAGCAGGAAGGCAAGTACTCTTTACAACTTAGCCATCACTCCTGTCCCTAAAATACAATTTATACTGTTGCTTAAATTATTGATACACTCATTGTGTTGGTTTCAGTGAGAAATGATCCCCCTAGGCTTACATATTTGAACACTTTGTCCCCAAATGGTAGCAGTGTTTGGAAAGGTTATAGTAGGTGGAGGGAGAGTTGTAAGAGGAAGAACATCACTGGAGGGAGCTTTGAAGCTTCATAGTCTGGCCCCACACTGTGTTCATATTCTCTGCTTTTTGACTGCCAATCCTGCTTCCCACTCCTATGTCCATGTTTTCTCTGCCATGCTGGTCTGTGTATCTTCTGGATCTGTAAGCAGAATAAAACCTATTCTCTTCTAGGTTGCTTTTGGTCATTGTATTTTTTTTTTACAGCAAAAGAAAAATAAGTGGTACATCATTGATTCTGGGACACTAGTTTAATGAAAACACATACTGTAATGGTGTCATCTGCAGTGTTGACTTGTCAACTGCTGCATGGATGATTTGCTGGTAAGAAGGATGGAGCATTTCTGCCCAGGATACTGTCACTATGCAGACAGGGCTCCTTCACTGATGCCTTGTATTGTGGGGTTACCTGTTCTTCCTTCAATATTTTCCCAATCACAGGCTTTTGCAATAGGTTAGAAGGTAGCAGAGGTGAAATGGAGTTACTAGGTGCAGAAGGGTTACAGCTTGCCCTTCGTGATTGTCTGGGAGGAGCGGAGAGCCCACATCACAGGACGTCACAGGGTCCATGGGTAGGGCTGTGGGACTATTACAGCAGCCTACTTGCCTTGTCACTCATGCTGGAAACAGATTTGCTTACTTTTAACCCTGGCTCCTGAGAGAAAAATACATCTTATTTCTCCTAATGATCCATCATCTTTTAAATTTGATTTAGAGTTTTCCTTTACTTCTGTGCATGCATATGGTGAAAACAGTTGGGGGTAGAAGAGGCAGACAAATGTTCAGTCTTCCTCTACAAACCAGATGCTGCCTGACTGGGAGTAAGAAATAGATAAATGGTTATGTTAATCCCTGCCAACTGCCTAATGTCCACTTGTGAAGAGCAAAATTGGAAGCTTTTGCCTGTTCGTTTTGCTTCTCACCTTATCTCTTATTCACTGATGGATGTCAGGGATTTGCAATTTTTTTTTCCAACAGAAAAATCACCCCAGGTAAACCTGAGCAGTTTCCCAACTGTTCAGTAAGAAGTGAATGGTAATTCATAACCTATCAGCCTGTGTATTTGAGGTATCAGAAATTTCTAGATGACAAAGGATCACATGAAATAAAGTACCTCTTTTCTTAACATTTATCCATGTTAAATAGAAAGTATTCCCAGTCTTGAGGCTGTTTGACCTTAAATCAAATTATATCAAATTATTCTGAATACATCAGGAGGAGAGAGGAAAGAATTAATACTAATTGAGCAAATGGCACATTTTTATGAGAGAGAGAGAGAGAAAGAGAGAGAGAGAGAGAGAGAGAGAGAGAGAGAGAGAGAGAGAGAGAGAGAGAGAGAGAGAGAACAGTGTTAAAACTGTCTTGTCATTCACCCCACATGGCAGTCCCTTGCAACTGTCTTATGGAAAGAACAGCATTGACCTCCACTTAGAGTAGTGGAAGCTGAGTGGTTGAGGAGATCTATGTCTGTAGTTTCAGGATTCTCACCCAATAAATTCAAAGATGCAAATCCAGTTCTCTGCACCTACAATTACCACAGTAAGAATTCCACTGCACACAGTGGTCCAGGTAGCAAATATTGTATCAGGCATTGGATAGTTGCTACGTAGTATTGCATTCAACTTAATTTAAATTTAATAGTACAAAATAATATAAACTGAAAATATTTTGTTTGTATGATTTCCTTTTTTATTTTTATACTCTTTTATTGGAAATAGACTTTTTTCATACTAATATTTTCATTATGGTTTCCCTTCCTAACTTCTCTCAGATCCCACCCCAATCCACATCCCTTTTGGCTCTCTTTCATTAGAAAACAAACAGATATTTTAAAACAGAAAAAAAAAACAAAGAAAAAATGAATTAGTAAAAATAATAACAAACAAGCCTGAACAGGACTAAACGAACAAATAAACAAAAAATAGAGTCAAAGAAAAAGCACAAGAAACACATAAAGACACAGACACACACAGACACACACACACACACACACACACACACACAAACACACACTTTAGCAAATGCAGAAATCACATAAAATTGCAAAATTGGAAACCATAATATATAAGTAAAAGACCCATAGGGTAAGGAATAAAAGAAAACCAACCAACCAACCAAACAAATAAACAAATAGCAAAAAATGAAACAAAAAAACATTGTGAGACAAAGAACTTTCAAGAACACCACTTTTTTTTTTTTTTTTTTTGTGTCGGCCATCCATTGCAGGGCATGGGGTTTGTATGCCCAGTGAGACTAGGGAAACTAATTTTTCATTTGTGAACAGTTATCAAGTGGAGATACCTCCTGCACTGGGGATATGGGCGTTTGTCTCCGTTCCCTCTCAGTCCTGGGTCCCGATCTGGCACAGACCTGTGCATGCTGCCACAGTATCTGTGAGTTGGTAAGTGCATAGTTCCTGCCCTGTTTCCTTGGTGGCTTCCATTCCCTCTGGCATTTACAATGTTTCTGCCTCTTCTTTCACAGGGTTCCTCGAGCTTCATATTTTGTGCCTGGATTTTTTTTTTTTTTTTTGGATCAAGTTACCTATTTCTTCTATCTTGCCTTCAATGCATTAATTCTCTTTCCAATCTATTATATTCTGTTTGTGAGGTTTGCCTCTGATATTCTTGTTAAGAGTTTTAAAAAATTTTATTTCTATTTTACCCACAATTTAGCTTTTACTTAGTGATTCCGTTTGCACTTTCATGTCTTAAACAGTTTTTTTTTTTCAATTCCTTCCATTCTTTCAATAGATTTCATTAATGGATTTATTCATTTTTTAAAAATTTCCCTGCTCATATTCATAATAGCGTTTTTGAAGATCTTGTCTTCTACTTCAGATATACTCATTTCTCAGGACCTATTGTAGTAGGGTTGCTGGATTGTGTTGGAGACATGTAGTCCTGGCTGTTATAAACTGCTTTTATGTTGGTGTCTGAACATCGTGGTTTGGGATGATTGTAATTCTGGATATTGATATCTTGTTTTGTCTGAGTTGGCTAGGTTTTCTGTTCCTTGGCTTCTGTTTCACTCTCTGGTTCTTAAAAGTCTGCGGTGGCTGTGGATTGCCTGGTAGGGAGAATTTCTGGGTCCCTGCTAAGTGTGACCACTGAGGGTCACAGATAAAACTTGTTTCTAGTGCTAGGAGCTGTCATGCTGGAATATATAGCAGCTAGAAGGGCAGGGGCTGAGAGGGAGGAGGAAAGCTAGGTCTGCTGTGAGGATCTGATCCCCTGTCCAATGTGGCCTGTGGGTTTCTAGGGAGAGAGTGCCTTGGATATTGATGGGTAGAACAAAGGGATGGGGTGAGGGATGAAGGGTGTAGGAGAAGAACTATTTAGTTTCTTTGGAATGTGGGCAGAAAGGGAGGAGAGACCATAGCAGGTGGTTTATACCAAGGCTGAGTTTGAGACTGAGAAACTGGAATTGAAGTGTTGGAAGGACAGTGAAAATTGCTTCTCTGATCCCCTGGTCAGCATGGCCAGTAAGTTTCCAGGCCTGGGATGATGGTGGGTGAGACAAAGGGATAGGGCCAGAAAGGAAGGTGGTAGAAGAGAATTGGCCTGAAGGGAAACTGAAATTCCAAATAATTTTTTATTACAGCTAAATATTCTTCCCAAAAAATGTTTGTAGTGTTAAAATATAACATATTTTCAGGAATTATTGATATTATTTTTAAGGTTTTTATTTTAGTAACTTTAACTTAACCTTCTACAAAATATTCCCATTAACCTCTTGTTACTTCAATTGAAACTACATTTCTTTATTTAGTTAGTGTGTGTACACACATATGTACACATATATGGGTGAGGGTGCACATGTTCATTGCATGCCTACAGAGTCAGAGGACAACTTACAGTAGTCAGTTCTCTTGTGCAGTGTGAGTTTCAGGTATCAAAGCCTGAAGCCCCTGGTGGCAAGTGCCTTTACTTACTGACTGTCCCACTATCTACTTCAATTGTTTGTCATATTTTCTCAATCTCTTTCAACTTATTGTTAGTATTAAATCACGTTTTTTATTATTTTATTTTTCAGATTATAATATAATCACATTTTTCCATTCCCTTTCTTCTCTCCAGACCTTTCTATATTCCTCTTATCTCTCCTTCAAATTCATGGCTTCTTTTTTTTTAAACTAATTGTTGTTGTATTCATATATGTATATTCATATATATTCCTAAATGTAACCTGTCTAGTCCATATAACATATTGTATGGAGGTTTTCATAACTGCTTTTTTATTGGACAACCAGTTGATGTGCTCTAACTTGGGGGAGATTTTCTCTCCTGCTCCCAACTTCCCTCAGTTGTCTATAGTTCTTTGTGAAGGCTTGAGGCCTCCTGGGCATTAGCCTGTCCACTTTGGCATGTCCATTGGTGCCACCCTTCTCAAGCTTCTGTTTAGGCAGTCACGTGGGTGAGACTTTAGGGCATATCATCTAATGTTACTAGAAGGTACAATGTCACAGGGAACTCTTAGATCCTCTGTTTCTTACAGTCTTTCAACCTCCTCTTCTGCAAAGTTCACTGTGCTTTGGTTGCAGTATTTTTGTAGACGTATGCGCTGGGACTGTGCCCCTCAACTCTGCATTTTGATCAACTGCAGTTTTCTGTAGTGCTCCCAATCTGCTGCAAAGAGAAGTTTCCTCGAGCAATGAAAAATTGGCTTTAAAATTCACGGTTCTAACATGTTTTCATCATACACTGGGTCTTATTCTATGTTCTATGCACCTTTTAGGAGAATAACTGTATGTGTTATTTCACTGAACTCTTCTCTCATAAACTTCTGCAGCTGAAGTGCTATTTGATCTTTGGGACAGAGGTGGCTTTCTGCTCTCACAACAGTAGAGCCTCATCACTGTGCTGTCACCAAGTGTGTACTAAGGTAAGGGCCTCGGTTTCTTTCTTTTGTGTTAAGTTATTACATGTGGTTTATTTCATTTATTCTGTAATGTATTTTTCTGATGCTGTTTTTGATCGAGGGGGAGAATACATTCGTGAGTTGGGGGTCCAAGATGACTATTTTTTAAAACTATGTTTCTTTTGTTTTACTTCTTTCTCCTCAGCATCATTCATTGGAATGGTATCTGTGCTTTGAAACTAGTGTATCACAAAGTTCAGACAAATAACATATACATTGGATATCAAAATATGGCTTTAAATATATCCAGGTGATTTAAATTTAAAAGTGGAAATTAGCATTTCTGGATGTGAGAGAACAAACTGGAGCATGCAGCTTTAATAAGCCCATGAATTTTAAGATGAAAATGAAAAGGGCTCTCAGTAACTCTTTGAGTCAGCTTGGACTAATTTTTCTCCATAACATGAAATGGTCAATGATTTCCTAGACATGTTTAGCTTATTACAATTGAGAAGGAAAAATAAAGATGAAATGACATTTTTATTGAGAATGATACTTTTTTTTGTTGGTGGCACAATTTATGCATTACATTTGTAACTTAAATTTGATTACTATTTTTATTAAAATTTGTTACACTAAAATGTTCAAGTGTTCTTATATATTTATTTAGGAACAACATGATTTTACTTTTAACACTTTATTTTTTTTCATGAACACGTTGGAAAGTCATTCCCTTAGTGATACTGAAATAAACAGTACTCAGTTATTAGCTACATTAAACATGGTGTATGATATGTTTAAAGAAATTAACTTTTTTACATATACTTGAAGTCTATTTGCTGATTTCCCCCTTCATAATCAGCCTTATTTCCCCACGCCCAGTTTCTGTGGGTTCTACTGTTTCAGATTTCTGTGTATCAATGAGAACACAAACTTATGTATCCTTCTAACTGGCTTATTACACTTAGCATGGTATGCTACAATCCAATCCGTGTTAAATTAAGTGACAGAATTTCTTGTGTTATTTATATCTACGTTGAATTTTATTGCTATAAGCCACGAATGCCATTTATTCATTGTTCCACTGATGGAGACTTAGGTGACCCATGACTGTCTATTGGGAGTAGTGATACAATCAATATGGAAGGGTGGAATATCTCTTTATACTGACTTCAGCTATTTCAAGGAGAAACCCCGAGGCAGGATTGCTAGATCACATGGAAGCTTTATTTTCAGGTTTTGGAAGAAACTCCACACTCCCTTCCATAACCTTTGTGGGCATTTGCAACTGTTTCCCACCATTGTTCAAGAGGCCCCTATTCTTCACATCCTGGCCATCATCCTTTGGGCCTTCTCTTTCATCCGTTCTAGTAAGACTGAGGTGGCATTTTTGCTGTCATTTTATGTGTGTGTCCAAAATATTTAGAGAGTTTGAGCTTCTTTTGATTCATCTGAACATTTTTAAAACCTTCCAGATTCTTTATCTGTTTCTATATCAGATTGTTTTCTTTCTATAAACAGGTTCTTTATATAGGTTGGATATTAACTTGTTATCAGTTTATTGGCTTGGAAATATTTCTACCCAGTCCATACACTGTCTCCTTAATTTGTTGTTTCCTTTGCTTTACGGAAACATTTTATTTGTTATATTTTTCTACTTTGATCTGACTTTTGGGGGTCATATCTGAAGAACTTAGACTAAAATAGTGTCGTGATGTTTTTTCCCCTCTATTTTTTATTTAGATGTTTCATAGTTGCAGGAATCACACTTAATTCTTTAGGCCATCTTAGGTTGATAGCTGTATATTATTAACACTGTTATTGCAGCTCTAGAGGTGGTGGGACCTGGGAAAATGGAGCCCAGAAAATGAGGAAGACTAAAGTCACATGCAATAACCAGCTTTATTTGGAGCCTCAGACAATTTATATTCTGAGCGTTAAGAAAGGTCACATGGATAAAATTTTTAAGCTGTATGCAATCACAAGTACAAGCTACATGTGGCAAAAACATGTTTTTTTTTTTTCCCATAGAAGCATATAAGGGTTAGTTTCAACATTTAACTGAATAACAACAGTAAGCAACCATGAGTAATCCAAAGTAACCTCACTCTTATCCGCTACACTTGGGAGGAGCACAAAAACACATTCCAAGGACAGTTTTGTGGTTTTGAAGAAACTGAGGTCACAAAACCCTTGTCTTGTTCTCTGGAATGTTCTCACAACACTCAGAATTCTCCTCACATGAATCTATTCCTGGCCCGTACTGACTGAGTCCAATTTTATTTCTTTCCATGTGAGTATTTATTGCTTAAAGAAATATCATTGAAGGGAATTTTATTTTCTATCACATATTCTTGGGAATTTTGTCAAACTGTAATTGATGTTCATGCTTGGATTCATTACTAGACTCTCATTCTTGTGCACGTGTGCGTGTGCGTGTGTGAATGTACTTGCATCCATGGGCATGTATCATGACACATGTAGAGGTCAGAGTCAGAAGACAATTTGTGAGAGCCAGTTCTTTCCTTCCACCATGTTGGTGTGGGAACTGAACTTGGGTCACCTGGAAGACTTTTCACTGGCACAGCTGTCAGTTTTTCCAGTGTGGTGGTATCATGTTGTTATTGCTATATAGTGTAGCTTGTAATAAGGTTTACAATGTTTCCATGCAAGTCATCAATAGAAATCAAACTGGGTCCTCATAGAAGATATTCATTAGCTTGTACATCACAAGAGTGTCAATGAATCATCAGGGCAGTAAGTAGAGAAAGACATTAACTCTGGTTCTGTGGGACAATGTTGCAGAGCACAGGAAAAATGGTGATAAATAATCAGAAAGTACGAGTGACAGCCATCTTGTTTACAGATTCACTTCACTGCAGAAGTAAGGCATACAATAATTTTAAATACAACATTTAGAATTTAAAGTGGTATTAATGTTAAACAGTGCAAATTATCAACCAGAATCTCCGTGTTTATGAAACTAACATACTGAGTTATATTTTTACACCCAAGCACACCCCCATTGCCTCAGTCGCTTCACCTAGGTGGCATTTGGCTAATTAAGGGCATACATACCTACCAGATATTTAATCAAATTTGATCAATAGTTGATATAGACCCTAGTATGAGCTAAATGACGAGCTGGAAATCATTCACTGTTGGTGGGACACATGCATTCCTTAGCCATGCAATGTATGAATAAAGCAGAGAGCATTAAAACGGCAGAGAGAATTTAGTGGAAAGGTGTGAATGATTTTACAAGACTTCTTGCAGATTAGTAGAGAAAGGAGGAACATAATTCGTGCAACTAGACAACATGGTAGAAAAGTATTTGCCATCAGTGCTGAATAAAGAGGTAGTAAGAACAGGCCTGCTAACAAATCTGAGTAGGTAGAGGAGCTCCTTAACAAGACTGACAACATGGATTTGATTCCCTCAGGAGTCACATAAGGTAGACAGAGAGGACCAATTCTGTCAAATTGTCCTCTGACCTCCACATACATTTTGTGACATGCATGTCTAACTATACAT
Organism: Peromyscus leucopus; assembly: GCF_004664715.2. Taxonomy (NCBI): domain Eukaryota; kingdom Metazoa; phylum Chordata; class Mammalia; order Rodentia; family Cricetidae; genus Peromyscus; species Peromyscus leucopus. The sequence goes on from NC_051064.1 coordinate 49,146,067, forward strand.
TATACACACAGAGAGATGAATGGGGGTATAAGAACATATTGAAGGGGACTTCGAAGCAGTACAAATGATGAATTAGAAGAACACGTTGCATTATCCCCAAAAATGAGAAAAAGAAAGAGAAGCAGAGACAGAAAACCTGGACACTTGCAAGATTTGCTGAAGTGTCTTGAATTCCACAGACATTAAGTCACGAAGTCACAAAATCTGATTCTTAGGATGAATACAGCATTGATGTCACATGTTGATTATCAAAGAGTTAGAATATCAGCAGAACAGGTGAAAGAGTTAGAAATAAATATGCAACAACTTCCAATGTTCTTTCATTGATTTATGAAAATAAAAACTACCAATTTTCATTGCTCATTATCATCATGTACTTCTGTTAGTAAAATATCAATATTATTATTGCTTGATGAGCCTGAGCCACCTGAAGCATAAGAAACTTCTGGTGTACCTTCAGAAGGCCAGCAGAAGCCCAATGCTTATTTGCCATATATATGCCATTCATTTCATTTAACTTAGCATGAATTTACAAGAAGAAAGTTGAATAGCGCGCAATAAGCTGTTGATAGGATGGGGGTAGAGAAAAAGAAAGATCAAAATCATGTAACTATCCTACACTATATTGTGTTTTAGTGTATTACTAATTTTTACTAATAATCTCATACTCTCTCTACTTTATAAATTAAACTGCTATAGTAAGAACCAGGCCATGAAAAAAGGAACCATCCCAAGGCATGTGATCCTGAGCTATATAAAAAAGCTAGCTGAGCCGGGCGGTGGTGGCGCACGCCTTTAATCCAGCACTCGGAGGCAGAGCAGGAGGATCTCTGTGAGTTCGAGGCCAGCCTGGCTACCAAGTGAGTCCAAGGAAAGGCGCAAAGCTACACAGAGAAACCCTGTCTCGAAAAATCAAAAAAAAAAAAAAAAAAAAAAAAAAAGCTAGCTGAGCAAGCTAGAAAGCGAACTAGTAATCTGTGTTGCTCTATAGGCCTCGCCTCCATCTTCCTGCCTTGAGTTCTTACCCTGATTTCCCTCATTAACAGAGTGTGACTTGAAAGTGTAAGCTGATGTAAACCTTTCCTCCAAAGAGATTTTGATCAAAGTGTTCTATCACAGCAGCAGTAAAGGCCTTCATATGACAAACCATTATACAAGCAGTACAGTGCTATCTATAGTGTTCTTAATGTACTGATGTCCCATTGGTAAGGAGTATTGTACAATCAGAATTCAAGTATTAAGAGAATCAAAAGATTGTTTATTCTCTATTGGCAAAGGCCCCTAAATACTCATTTTTACAACAGTCTGTGATTTCTCTCTTTTGCATCTTCAGGCTTGTCTGAGGTTTTCCTCCATAGACATTCTGTGCTCCAGCATCTTCAAATTAACTGAGATCCCATTGATGCTTAGGCTTCATTCCTTTAGCCTTATTTTTCACCCTCTCTGGGCTTCCTGCATCAGCTCCAATCCCATCACACATTTCTGCTTTCTCAAGCTTCCCTTTTAAATATAGGTGCATCATTAAAAGTCTCCCAACCAAAAAAAGCCCAGGACCAGATGGTTTCAGCACAGAATTCTACCAGATCTTCAAAGAAGAGTTAATACCAATACTCTCTAAATTGTTCCACATAATAGAAACAGAAGGAACATTACCAAACTCCTTCTATGAGGCTACAATTACCCTGATTCCTAAACCAAACAAGGATACAACAAAGAAAGAGAACTACAGACCAATCTCCCTCATGAACACTGATGCAAAAATACTCAATAAAATACTGGCAAACAGACTCCAAGAACACATCAAAACAATTATCCACCATGATCAAGTAGGCTTCATCCCAGGGATGCAAGGGTGGTTCAACATACGAAAGTCTGTCAATGTAATACACCATATAAACAAACTCAAAGAAAAAAAACCATGATCATCTCACTAGATGCAGAAAAGGCATTTGACAAAATCCAACACCCCTTCATGATAAAAGTCTTGAAACGATCAGGAATACAGGGAACATACCTAAACACAATAAAGGCAATTTACAGCAAGCCAACAGTCAACATCAAATTAAATGGAGAGAAACTCAAAGCAATTCCACTAAAATCAGGTACGAGGCAAGGCTGTCCACTCTCCCCATACTTATTCAATATAGTACTTGAAGTTCTAGCCAGAGCAATAAGACAACATAAGGAGATTAAGGGGATACAAACTGGAAAGGAAGAAGTCAAGCTTTCACTATTTGCAGATGACATGATAGTATACATAAGTAACCCCAAAAATTCTACCATATTGATTTCCAAAGTGGTTGTACTAGCTTGCATTCCCACCAGCAGTGAAGGAGAGTTCCCCTAGTTCCACATCCTCTCCAGCATAAAGTGTCTTCAGTGTTTTTGATCTTAGCCATTCTGACAGGTGTAAGATGGTATCTCAGAGTTGTTTTGATTTGCATTTCCCTGATGATTAGGGATGTTGAGCAATTCCTTAAGTATGTATGTATGTATGTATTATGTATGTATGTATGTATGTGTCTATATATGTATGTATGCATGTATGCATGTATGTATGTATGTATGTATTCAAGACACAAGGCCATGGATTTGAGAAGGAGCAAGTGGAGTATAATGGAGTATAAAGGATGGGCTGGAGGAGAAAAGGAAGAGGACAAATGATATAACCATATTTTGCTTTAAAATAATACAATGATTTGTTTTAAAATATGAATTATTTTAAAATAAATACCTGTTCTGTCCCTATCTCATTTCTTTTATTGATCAGTAAGTAAATCCTGATTTTTTTCCATTCTCATTGAAGTGAATGATCCCTCCTTCTACACATAGAGAAAAACAAATGGAAACTATATCTCATTAAGATCAAGTTTATTTGAGTGTCACCATAGATTTTCATTCCTCTAAAACTAAAATCCCAAGACAATTTATAAAACAACAACAACTCCGTGTTCATAAAAACAAAAAGAGTGATGGACTGAGTCATGGAATATGTCTTAATGTAATAAGCTGTGAATGTTATTGACCCAGCATTAAAAAACTTAATCAAAACTTGAAACAGAAAGGAAAAGGATGAACAGACTTAGTTTTGCCCCTAATCTCCACCCCCAACCACTGTAATGAAATAACAAGTCTTGCCTCTTGCATGTAAAGGAGAAAATTTGACTAGCTATCTGTACTGGATCTTTTGTATTACTGTGGCCAAACATCTGGCAATTTCAGGGAACACTCACTTATTTTGCATCACGTTTTCAGACATGTGAGTCCATCCTCATGGAAAGGGCCTAATCGAACATAGCATTCACTGCTGAGAAGCAGAGGCAGGAAGAATGGGATACAATGAACAATTCTATGTCTGTCACTTTTGACCTTCTTGGAGTTATGCTCTTTCTCTTTATGTATCCATGATATCCTGAAACAATGATATCCTGAAACAATGTCCTAGCCAGCAACCTGTGTTCAACACATGGTCTTTCTCGAATAATTAACCTTCAGACTATAACAGTTTCTTCTCTTGAAACAGAAGCAAAGAAATTGGCTGCACTATAGGAAAGGGTAATTGGGTAAACTGTTGAGATGAACCTTGGTGGAAACGCATCTTCATAAGTCAAATAGTAAGTTAGCAATGCATCACAGAGTCAAGAGAACATCCCTTTCTTGTAAAGTTGTGGTTATTCCTCCTAACACTTTCAGTAAGAGTGTAAGGACACAGATTTTCAAGTTGATACTTTATTGTTATTTTTCTCCAAATTTCCATGAAGTCATAGAATTATGAATTAAAAAAAAAAGAACCTTAATACTGTGTGTGAGGGAAAAAATGCTCACAGACAATAAGCAAGTGAGTAAAACATATTGGAGTAGCCAGGTATATATTAGAAACACAAGCAGCATAAATCAGAGAAAAAAATAGGAACAGGTTGTGCACAGTATTTTCATACAGAAGACAGTGGCTCAATCTAGACAAAGAATATCCCCAGTCACTAAAGGATAGTGTGCAAGTCCATAACAAGATGAACACTGTAAAAGGTCTACTCCCAAACTGGGTAATAAAATAATTTTATGGTGCAGTAAACAGAATTATCGCTTCTGAATGATGGCCTCACCCCAATACTTGGAATTTGTGTACAATACTCATTATGTCATTGAGTATTTGTAAATACAACTAAGCATCTCTCTCCTTCTCCCTCTCTCTCTCTCTCTCTCTCTCTCTCTCTCTCTCTCTCTCTCTCTCTCTCTGTCTCCCTTTCTCTCTCTCTCGTGTATGTATGTAACAATAATAACTATTATAAAAGAATCATCCATAAATTTGAGAGAGAGTTGGGAGGTCAGGAGGAACTAGAAAGGGAGAGGGAGCGATGGAATTGATAGAAACATAGTACTTATTTAAGAAATTCTAAAAGAAATTTAAAAAAAATTGATTTTAAGTACTATGCTATTGCCATTAAACATGGAGGGAGTGACAATTATAGGGCTTATTGAGGATTCTCAAAGACAAAAATTGCAAAGAAATTGTCACTTTTGTCTCTAAAAGTTATAAAAGGCATGTAGGCATAATGATCCATTTCTAACTTCTGAGTTAAGGAACTTTATAAAAAACAAATCCACATTATTTTGAGATACTGAGCTCATCTCAGCCATTAAGTTATGATGATTAGTTATGGCAGAAGCAAGAGATTAATTCAAATAACGTGGATGGAAAACTTTCACAGCTAATAAACATGTAGAGGATTAAACATTACATTTCTCAAAAAACAGGAAAAGGAATTATTCACTGAACTGACTTAAGAAGAACTGTAGATAATTCCAGTGTCTGTATGTGATAGAAGAGCAGAGGATTAAAGAAACAAAGAAGGAAAAAAAAAAAAACAAAAAAAAAACACCCTATCACAAGGATATAGTTTACCTTAAGGAAATACTTAAAGATATATACAAATCTGAAAGTATAACAAAACTTTCATCTGAGGATTAAATGGCATAAGAAAGTATTTTCAGATATGGAACATAAGTGCTTTTGGAAAATGAGGAAGTTAAAATGAAATTTATTGCTCCACTTCTAAGAGGATAGAGAGTACATTTTTCTATTTGCCTTTATATTACAACTAAACTTCTTTGATAATATATCTTAAACACAGCAAGACTTAAAGATGGAGAGAATATACTCTGGATTGATTATTATAAAAAAGAAACTGCAACAGATTTATGCATGAAAACAAAAAGAAGAATTAAAAAAAATCACCCCCTACCCCCACAACAATATTCATCCTCCTTATCTAAAGAGCCACAGATGTAGCCCAGGAGGACAGACAATTTTTGAACAATGTATGTTCTGCGTTTTCAGTCAAACACCATAGGAAAATGAGGTGCCCAGATCTCATGGTGCTTCCTACCAGCCAAGATACTACCACAGTCAGTCGAACTGACCTCAGGCGTTAATGAATGGATGTGGAAGCTTGCTACTTAACAATGAAGGTTTTCAGCCCCCTCAGCAAGAAGCAGGCTTCTAAAAGCACAGCAGGAGCTCCTGGCCACCAGTGGGCTTTACTCAAGACTGAAACAAAGGCAAAAGGAAAGAAGCCTTGCTCTCCTACAAAAGAGAAGAAGTTTCCACTGGGGAATTAAAAATCAAGGGTAGAAGAGAAATGATACAAGTACAAAATAATATAACGAATTTAAAATTCTACTTACTCTTAGTTTTGAGTCTCATGAAGGTGAGGATGACTTCAAACTCATCATGCTGGTAATGATGACCTAGAATCCTCCTACCTCTATTTCCTAACTGCTCTGACGCTTGGGTGAGTACCATCATCCCAGTCTAAAAACAGTGAGAATAAGTACATTTAATTCCAGCACTGGAGAGGCAGAGGCAGGCCTAGTTCTATAAGTTCAAGGCCGACTTATTCTACATGATGAATTCTAAGCCCAGACTACAAAAACAAAACAAAACAAACAAACAAATAACAACAACAACAAAAAAAAAAACCCACGAAATGAAACACTTAGTGAGTTTGAGAAAAATGTATTTGGATAAGTAAATCATTATATTAGGATTTTATCTCCAGAAAAACCTTCAGTCTCTTGTATGTGTGAGGTATGCACGGATGTGTGTGTGTGAGGCATGAGGATGACATCAGGATTCTTCCCCCATCATTCTCCTCCTTATTTGTTGAATAAGGTCTTCCATTTGGAGCCCAAATTCCCCAGGCCAGATAGTCTGGCTAGCCAGCTTACTTTAAAGGTCCTGTTGCTGCCTTCCCTGCCCTAGAATTACAGGCTGGCTACAATACCTAACAAGTGTTTACGTAGGTTCCGGAGATACAAATTCCAGGCTTCATGCTTAAATATGGAAGGTGCTTAAACCATCGAGCCATCCCCCCAGTCCCATTTGAAAATGTGATTTTTTAATACTTAAGGACTGTAAACTATTATGAACATTTAAGAACTTCCATTAACATTTCCTGATTATGTTACTACATAATGTCACTCAAACCAACAGGATTGAAAAGAATCAACATGAAGTTTAGAAGTGAGCATTAATATATATTTGTCCACAGAACTGAAAGTTGATGGCACATTGTATGTTTTACCAGACATGTGCTATTAAATGTTTAGTAACTGGTTATCCGAAAGGAGCTAAAGCCTAATTTACATTGGTGACTTCATTGGTATAATTCTCTTTAATAACTTACAGGTGGTCCTGCTAGTTCAAGATCAACAATTTTTATCATCTATAAAAAGAATAACTGGGGCAAAACAAAACATATCAAAATTACCTCCCTCCTCCCAAAAAGTAACAAACAGCCTAGACATAAAGCCATCAAAGAGAGCTCTTCAAACTAGTGATAAGGATGCTGAAGGGTAGCTCTCCACAGCTGATGGCTTCTGGTGGAGGTCCTGGTGGAGAAGGACTCAGTTTTCTTTAATGGACTGGCCACGGGGAGTTTGACCATGCTCCAGTGATTATATGGGCGCACAAATTGGACTGTTTTTTTTTTTCCTTTTGGTGGCAGGGAGAGGGTGGTTGGAGATCACAAGGCTAGTGGGTTGACCTGGGCAGACTGAGAAGTGAGTACGATCAAGGTTCATGATGTGAAATTCCCAAATAATCAATACAAATATTATTAAAATTATTTAAATCTACTATGGCACAAACAAGAAAAAAGCAACTGACTCTGGTTAGTGTGAACAGACTACTTAAAACTGTTAAAAGTTCTGATGAGGAATTTATTGATGCTTTTAGAAACTGTATTTAAATGAAAAGGAACACATATTTATTCTACCTCTCCTATAGATAGTGTAAATGAAGAGTGAAGTAAAGTAAGTGGATCTGAATAAAGTATATTTAAATGTATTTTTACTAATTACTTCATTCTTTGTGTTTCTTTTCTCTCTACCTTTCTTTCTTTTTGTCCTTTTGTTTTTGTCTTTGTGTCCTGCTGGTGTTTGTTGGTAGGTGCGTGCCAATGTGTGTGTGGGATGAAGGTGAGAGGTCGATGTCCAGTGTCTTCTTTGAAAGAAGGACTCTTTACGAACCTGGGTCCACCAGTTTTTCATGTGTAGTGAAGGGCCAGCAAGCCTTGTGATTTAACTGTCTCTGACCTTCAGTCCTGGGATTACAAACACAGGAAACCATGCCCAAGTTTTTATGTACATTCTAGGTATTTGAATTCAGGTCCTTATTCTTGGAAAATAACAATTCTACCTACTTACCATCTATCCAATCCCTCATATTTTTTTTAATTTTAATTTTTTTTTTTTTATTTTTGAGATAGTCTTACTCTGAAACCCTATCTGGTCTTAAACAGTAGATCTTCTCCTCAACTTCCTGAGTGCTGAGATTTCAGTTGTGCCACATAAATCCTGACTCTTTGGTGTGTGTAAATGGAACAATAGTGAGAATATAAACTCTTATATAACCCACAATACATGAGGATTGAAATGGATCACATGCATTTGATGATGCAACAACAACAACAACAACAACAACAACAACAACAAAAAAGACCATGATTTTAGGGACCTCTTAAAGATGATACAAATTGCCTTTACTGTACGGTCTTCAAACACTACTTCTAGTTAATGCTGTGTAGAAAACACAGGAAAGAGAGGGTATTATTAAATCTTGTCAAATTGAGGAATCGTTAGGGTAAATAATACTCTAATTCTTCAAAATGGACTATAAATAGACACAGAGTGATAACTAAATTAAAAGACAATTTACTAATTAAATTATGATCTCAGCTTGTTTGACTGTCGATTTGATCAAAAATATTTTATAATGAAAACCTATTTTCACATACTGAGTGTGTATTTGTGAAGTCAAAAGTTATTTTATAGGGTACATTAAATATTTTTCAATAATCTTATTAAAGGTCCTGTGATAATCTTGATGCCACGGAAAGAGGGGACCCCAACTAAGCAATTGCTTGCATTAGAGCATAACTGTGGGGGCATTTTCTTGATTATTGATTGATGTGCAGGCACTGTCCCACTATGGGTGATGCCACTCTTGGACAGGTCATCCTGGACTTTATGAGCTTGGGAGCTCCTGAAGCCAGCAGAAGCTATCAAGCAAGTAAGCAAGGAAGGAAGCAGCCTTCCTCTGTGATCTCTATGTCAATTCTCACCTGCTGGTTCTGCCTTCAGTTCCTGCTCTGGCTGTCTTCACGATGGACTATTACCTTTGGAAGTAAAATAAACTCTTTCTCTCCAAGTTGGTTATGGTCAAGTGTTTTATCACATCAACAAATGCAAACCAGGTAGGTAGTTTGTTCGAGTTGTGCAAGATAAAAGTGATTGTAGATAAAATTATGGTGGCTAGAATTTGTGTTAAAATGGTGTAAAAGAGGGAAAATATGAGTTTATGGAGAAGCAATAATTGTACTTTGATAATTGTTGAAACTACTTTATGAGAACACCAAGGTTTTAAATATTATTCTAAAATTGTAAATTTAAACTTTTCTGTGGTAAAAATGAATTTAAAGATGATTTAGCTATAATATATATAAAATCTGGGAGCATCAATGTAGATAAGATTTTATTTCTATCTGGTAAAGTATGAATAAAACTGAAGCCAATTGTTTTGATAGCATTACACCCTATATGTATGCATGCAAGTGTGTGTATGTGTTTGTGTTTGTGCTCATGTACATGTTTGTGTGTGCTTTTGTGACCTCTCAAGGTCAAGGTCCTTTTTATTGTCTTTACTCCGTTTCTTCAGAAACATGATTGTCCACAGTTCTATAGTAGGTTTTAAGACTTCGGCGACAAAGAGCTTTTTATTATGGCTACTAAGTTTAAAGCGTGTCCTTTTCCTCCAATATATTACCACACTAGAAATCACCACACTTACTACTGCCCACTTTAGGTCTCCTGATACATTATTTTTGTCTCAGCTAATGGCTCAGAAATCAATACTGCTGCAGTAGCCTGAAATGATAGACATTTCTAGATTCCATGTATTCACAGAAAGAGTAACAGAACTCATGAGACTATTATTTGATAGTGACTTCATCTTTTTATGCTGGAATGAAAATTGACAGTATGTCCTCAAGGTTGTTGTTATCTTATCATTGACCTAAATAATTCATAATCCCTAATTTATGATTTAAGGTAAAGTAAATTATATTTTTTGCATGTTGCTTAGGAAGGAAATCATATAATTACTGCTTTTCCTTGAGAATAATTTCAATACAGAATGAAATAAAAATATTTATAACAAAAGCATAAAATAAAAAAAAAACAACCCCCCAAATTAAAGGAATACCGAATTAAAGGAATAACAACAAATAGAATATACAGCTTCTGTGAAATGACTATGGATTCTTTAAACTTTTTAGCTAGAAATTTTTACCTGGGTAAGTGCTATTTTCAATCTGGACTTTATTTACTTGATCAATCATAATCCCTAATAATGTATGTTTTGCCTTCACATTTAAAAACATATGATGCCGGGTGGTGGTGGCGCACGCCTTTAATCCCAGCACTAGGGAGGCAGAGCCAGGCGAATCTCTGTGAGTTCGAGGCCAGCCTGGACTACCAAGTGAGTTCCAGGAAAAGGCACAAAACTACACAGAGAAACCCTGTCTCGAAAAAACAAACAAACAAACAAACAAAAAACAAACAAAACAAAAAAAAAAAAAAAAACAACAAAAAAACCATATGATGTTAGAATTACTTAGGAGATATTCTTATTTTGTAACATATTTGAATTTAACATATGATACTGTTTTATTTACCCAGTGTTTTCCTCGTATACATTTGTCTGTTCTTAACTGTCCTAGTATAAATGTTCCTGTAAGTACCATTGCTGTACATGGGTGAGGATTTTTTCATTTATATATTTGTTATTTGTATAGGATAATTTCTCTAGAATAGTGCTCCAATATTGAACAATATGTCAGAGAGCAAGTGAATGTTTTGTTTTGTTTTGTTTTTTTAGTTAGGAAAGAAAAGTAATTGTTCACCAAAATGATGCTGCAGCTGATTTATACTTCCATTCTTCCATTACTACACAGGTGCTAACTTTCAAATACACAATGGAACTTGCTGTTTCCAAATATATGCCAATCTGATGGATGTAAAATTTATAGTAGGATAGCACAGCTGCAGCTTATTTCTACAACCATTCATCCATTCATATTATTGAGCATCTTTTAATGTTATTTTTGTATGTGTGTTGTATACATTTCTTCATGTCTTCCCCTCACCAAGCTTTCTTCATAGCTGTGTGTAATTTTGCTATTTAAGAACCTTTTGTTTTCAATATTTTTGCATTATCAGTTAATGAGTTGCAAATACTTTAATCATAACATTTATCATAGCATGTTACTTCTGCTTTTTATATATTTATAATGTTTCACAAGGAGAAATTCTGGGTTTTGTTTCTTTTTTTTTGTTTGTTTGTTTGTTTGGTTGGTTTTGGTTTTGGTTTTTTGAGACACAGTTTCTCTGTGTAACAGCCCTGGCTATCCTGGAATTTGCTTTGCAGACCAGGCTGGCCTTGAACTCACAGAGATATCCCTGCCTCTGTCTTCTGAGTGCTGGGATTAAAGGCATATGTCCATACCAACCACACCAGGCAGAGAAATCCTTAATTAAAATGGTTTATAAATTATTTCTCTTATATTGTAACCTTTGTGTTAGATTAAAATAATTTCTTATCTGGATGTTATACACTATCCAAACGTTCTTATGAAATTTTATAAACATTGCTAAGTATATTTTAGTATTTTAATATTCTGCAGCTAATTTCTTTTAAGGTGTCTATTTTCAAAGCCAATATTGTGGTTTTGTCAGCCTCCACCGTACTTATCACTCCATTACATTTTCTTCACTACTGCAGCTTTCCAATCAAACAAGAACTTACCTGCAGTTTGTTCTCAGTCTTCAGAAACTTTCTGGCTCATTTTGTTACTTATGACTTTAAACAGATTTTATATGCAAAAAAAGTTAACAAAGGAAATCTGAAATAAATATAACCATGGTGACATTTTGACCAGCATTCTTTTGCATTACTCCAACAGTGTAGAAACGATTTATTACTATGCAATATTATTTTCATGGACATAGTATATTTTCATTCATTTATTTTTACTAAAATGTCTTTCTATACAATGGAAAATTTAAAAAAATTGATGCATTTCTGCAGTTCTTTGATATCTAAGTGCTTATGTTTTTATTAACAATCAGAGTTTTCTTTGTTTGACTTTATTTTCTTTCATATTTTTCTCATTTGGAGTGAGACAGAAGCTCACCCTTCTTGTCGGGCAGTGCCCGCATCCCTCACTGTGTCCCACTGACAAGCACTGTAAGGGAGGTTTACTTCCATCACACATTCTACATAAGTAACGCTTATGCACTACAAAAATTATTAGCAAATGTAGATCTCATCAAAACAAAAGTTACCTTGTGAGTATTAATACTGAACTCTGTATTATTTTTAATTTTTTATGTTTTCTTTACCAATATTGATAAAAAGTATTTATAATCCTTATATGTTTCACATTTTTAAATTATCTTTCCCTACTCACAGGACTTGAATCACAATGTCTACCTACTGATGAGAATAAATGTTTTTTTCTTCTGCTACAAAAGATATTATTTTTAGGTACCAGCCTTTAAAATAATTGGTATAATTTTTGTGATAACTTGCTCTTTAAAGTAAATGTTCTTCTCTGTTGCAGTGTTCTAAGAATGATGAATATGTGTGGTGTTTTCCCACATGTTCTGCAGCATCCACTGGGGTGGTTTTATGATTGACTGTTTCTATCTTGTTGATAGTTCCTATCATTTATAATAAATGCACATTGAACACCTACATTACAGTATTTCTTTTATCTTTTGTCATTTCCTTCTGTCTTTAAGATTTAGTAGAGTAACACCATTAATTATTTTGGGTAGGTTTTCATCTTGTTTCTGACAAACTTTGTAAACCTTTGTTTCCTCCGACATTTGCCTGTGAGAACATAAGCCTGTAATTATCAGACTTTGACATCTTTTTTTTCTTTTTTTAATTTATTTTATTTTTCTTTATTAAGAAATTTTCTACTCACCCCTCATACTATCCACACGCCCCCTTTCCTGCCTCCTCCCACCCCCCAGCCCTCTTTCCCAAGCCACCCACCTTGGTCTGCTGGCAGTGGTCCAGAGGGTGCCTGGACCAGTCTACTCTGGTGACCAGCCTAGTAAATAACCTAGCCCTAGCTGTCACCATAGAGTCTTTTTAATTTTATTGATTCTTTGTAGATTACACATCATGCATTCCCATCCCACTCATCTCCCTGTCCCCTTGTATCCTGCCTCTCCCCTCCCGACACACCCAAATTTAAAAGAAAAACCAAAAGTCAAACCAAATAAAACAAAAACAAGAATCTTATCGTGGAAGCTGTAATGTGGCCTGTTGAGACACATACTTTACCTTTTATCTTTTCTTGCAAGTGTTCATTGCCTCCAGTCATTGGAGTCATCTGTCTGGTTCAAGGCCCCTGGTTCTGCCACACTACCTATAAAGGGCTCTTCTGTCTGGGGTTCCTCTTGGATATCCTGTGTCATGGAGATCCTACTATTTTGGATTTGGAGGTTCGAGTCCTTCACATGCTCCAACAGTTATAGATTCAGTGGATGTTGGTTCATAGCCCTGGTTCTGGACTTGGCTGGTAGCTGAGTTGGTCAGCTAGCTGGCATTCTCCCATCCTCACTGAGCTCTCCAGCAGTGCCTTGCCTAGCTCACCCCCTGCAGCCTATAGCAAGAAGGTCCAGTTCCCCCCGCTCTCAGTCTCTCTCAGATCCTGGTCCCCCTCACTCATATCACCAGAACCAGCATTACTGTTTTACCTAGGCAAGGTGCAGGGCCCTCTCTCCTGATTGCTTTAGGGGGTAAATGATGCTGGTTCACCTGCGACCCCAACAACAGGATCAGGCCTAGTTTGCTGCCCAGGTGAGGCGCTCTCCTGTGGTTGTACCTGCTGTGGGGCGAGATTGGTTCTCTCACTCTTGTGATCCTGGATACAGCTCTCTTGCCTGCCACGGTAGCATAGGGTGGAGGGGTGAGGGCATCTTTCTTTCACCTATGCCACCACATGGCAGAGGAGGGGTAGGGAAGAGATCTGCCCTATTGCTCTCATGCCCTTGGGGATAGCTCACTTGGGACCCAGCTCTAGTGTGCTACCCAGACAGGAAGCAGAGGCTGCTTTCTTGTGTACTTCAGCCTGTGAGGACCAAGGCTAGCTGTCCTGCTCTTGTGACACCATGGCCAGCTCTCTTACCTGCCACAGGTGGTAATGGGTGAGCGGGGGCGGGGCGTAGGTCTTCCCCTCATTCCTGCCACCCTTTGGCAGACTGGGGAAGGGGGCTGGGTCAGCACTCCTGCTCTCCTGCTCTCAGGGTCTGCTCACCTTCGTGGGGACCACAAGTCAACTCTAGTGTCCCTTCCAGGTGAGGTGCGTGAGTATGGTGAGGGGTGGGGCCACCATGACCAAATGCGGGGAAGGAGTGTAGGTGAGTGGTGGGAGCTCTCTCCTGAGGGGTGGAGCCAGCTTGCCTGTTGCAATATCCAGCGAGGGTAGGACCAGCCATGCCAGGACCAGTGAAGGGCGGGGCCAGGTCAGCACAGCATGGTTCCAATGATCCCTGTGCTAACACCCAGTCCATGACCATAACCCAAGACCTCAACTTCAGCATGACCACAGGCCCAGACATGGCCCTCAGCACCAGCTCGGCCCAGGATACCACCAAGGTCCCTGTAGCAGCACAGACCCCTCAGATCTGCATGGCTCCAGCAGCAGTTAAGTCGCCCACCCCCACCCCCCCATATCAGTCAGGTGGCTGACTTTGACATCTTATCTGTAAGATGTCACAAAACTACTTCTCAGCCTACTGCATATGTTCCATTAATGTGAGTAGACACAAACATCATCTCATCCTTGTACTGATATATACAGTGCTGAACCTCTCAGTTTCCTTGAAGTAATGAAGGCACAGAATTTCATAATTTAACGTATATCTCCTCAGATGTACATACATTTTTCTTAAACTTCATGCAATCAAAATTTACACGATGCAATGGGAAATTTCATAGAAGAGCACAATTTAGATTTTTAAATACATTTCCCACAAGATTGTGTAAGGTTCATGATCAATATGCTCATGTTGCTGTAAATAAAATTAAAGTACATAAGATTAACTAATGCTAATATTTCACATAAAGATCAGGGTAGACTCTCAACATTGTTGGAAAGTATGTAAGTTGAAAAAGCTGAAGAGAAAGGCTTTGCTTAATTAACCACCCAGCAATAAGTGAAAGCCACAGCACACTGGCAGTTTCTGATAGTCTTTCCAGATCAGTGTTTGACTCTCAGCTTCTGGAATGTGCTCATCACTGCTGTCTCCATCTTGTCCCAGCTGTTGGAATTTTTTTCCTCACTTGAAAGGCTGGCCATTTCTGGGGAACAATGCTTGATTTGCTCCCAGAATCCCTCCACTAAAGGCAGCTGCTGCACAAGTCGCTCTTCTCTCTGACGGTCCAACTTGAATGACTGTCCCATGGTGGTCTGCAAAAGACTCCTGTGATATCAAGCTTGAAGGATAAACCTTAATACCTGTCCTGCCTTCCTGATTCTGTTCCTCCACTCTCCTACCTATATTTCCTAGAATCATGTCAGCTGAGTAATTGGACGTAAAGGTTTTTGTCCAGGACAGTTCATTGGAAAATCCAAAGGAAGGAAGAAATTGTACTAAGGCGCAGATTCTCGGGATGGTAATTATTATTGTACAGCTGTCTACACAAATGGAGGCAGTAATTCCTTTGCTGGTATGGGGTGGGATGCTAATCACCTCTGGCATGTCTTGGTATCACAGTCACCAATCTCACTGACTTTTCCAGTTACAGATGGAGGCTTATCTCAGGTTTTTTGGTTTTTTTTTGTTGTTGTTGTTTTTTTTCTTCACAGTCTGCTTACATCTATGTTTCTCAAGGAGCTAGCACTTATGCTTTTCCCATCAGTGAAAAACAATCATACTATTTTTAATGAACTGTCTTTCTATGTACAGTAGTTCCTTTCTGATCAGTCCAATTCTGCCCACAGGTCTCATCTGTGCAACACTGTCCAATCTTCTAACATGCTCAATAATTGATGAACGGATAAAGATAGTGTGGTCTGTTTATATAGTGGATTGTTATTCAGCTGTTAACATAACCAAATTATGAAATCTGCAAGTAAATGGATGGAGCTAGAAATAAACAGTGCAAGGAAGGTAATTCAGACTCAGAGAGACAAATATTTCAGGTTTTCTCTCAATGTGGATGTTAGCTCTGAATCTTCTGATATGCGTATTTCATTTGGAATCCCCTTAGATGTCAGGAAATTACTAAGGTGCCATTGGAGGGAAGACTTCTTTTTTTAATAAAGGAGTCTTGAGTCATAGAACATGGGAGAGTCAAGCTGGTACTGACCTGGATGCTCCATCCCTCCTGCCTACTGGCTAGCTTTAATAGCTCTGGAAAGTGCTGCATACAAAAAAAAAAAAAAAAAAAAAAAAAAAAAAAAAGTAATCTTTTTGTGTGTGTGTGTTTTGACAGCTTTCTTTCTTTTCTTTTCTTTTATATTCTATCATTTTAATTTGTTATTTCTGTTAATCACTAAAAAGTTTTGTTTTTTTAATTATTATCAGTAAAAAAATAAATAAATAAATAAAAACCCAAATTAGTAACAAGAACTTGTTTGGTTTGTTAGTTGAGTTGTGTTTAGTGAGATTAAAACAGAGCTTCATATCGTTGATGTGCACTATGTTCTTCCCCACTCATCTCCACAACACTGGTGACAATGTGTCATTTATTTCAAATTTCAGTCTTAAACTTTATCTTACTTGTATGAATTCCCAGTCATTACATTATGACTTGTCAATAAAGTCTATGAAAGTTGATGAATGATGAGTCAGAGGACTCTAAGTGGAAAAAGTATTCCTCAATATTTAGGTATGTTTACTTTGTAAATTCATCAGCAGACATAGGGATACCAAGATGGCTTTAGTCTCAGAGAATCCAGGAAAGTAAGGAATTGTGAGCAATGCTGGTGTGATGACTATTCTTAGTTGTCAACTTGACTATATTGGGAATGAACTATAATCCAGAAATGGAGGGCACAGCTGTGAACTGGATCTTGAGGCAAGAAGACATGCCTTTGATCCAGATCTTGAAGCTGGAAGGTTCACCTTTAATCTGGGCTACTGTGGATGTCTTTCTGTACCCTGTGAATGTGTGTTGCTCTGATTGGTTGATAAATAAAGCCATTTGGCCAAAGGCAAGGCAGCTTTGAGGCAGGTGGGAAATCCAAACAGATAATCAAGAAGAGAAAAGAGATGCTGTCAGCGGCCACCATGAGGAGCAAGGTGTAAAAGTACCGGTAAGCCACAAGTCATGTGGCTAAGTATAGATTTATAAAAATGAGTTAATTTAAGATATAAGAACAAGCTAGCAATAAGCCTGCTATGGTCATAGTTTAAAACTAATATTAAGTGTCTGTGTGATTATTTTATAAAAGACTGTGGGACTGTGGGTGAGAGATTTGTCCCAACCGCAGGCCACGTGAGCCACAGAAAAACTTTCAGGTACAGTGTGCCAACCTTCTGCTGGAAGCCTATATAAGGAGAGTGGAAGGAGGAAGGAATGGTTCTTCCCCTGCTTACCCGTGCTGTGTCAGCACATCCATTTCAGCAGAGACACCCAGCCCCATGGGACCGAGCAGCTACTAGATTCTTAGATTTTCCATTCACAGCTAGCCATTGCTAGACTGCAGCCTGTAAGTCAGTCCAAAAAATTCATATATGGAGAGAGAGAGAGAGAGAGAGAGAGAGAGAGAGAGAGAGAGAGAGAGAGAGAGAGATCCACTCCATAAGCTCTGTGACTCTAGAGAACCCTGAATAATACAGTTGGTTAGCTGTTACAAAGTTCATAGTTTAGCGCAGTTAAGTAAGAGCTCTTAGAACTTCATGCAGAAATTCTGGAGGCCTTTATTGTGTTTCCATGTGGGAAAAGAAGCAGAAGTAACTGACAGAGTTCTATACAAAATTTTTGAATTTTTTAAAAATTAGAATTTATTATTTAGTAAAAATTAATAAAATAGGATGAGGAGACAGATATATGTGTGCTGCTCTCTTTTGATTATATATTCACAGAAACACTGTACCTAGATTTCAGGGAAAAATTATAGATTTAAACCCAGTCAAGTATAACTGTGCTCAACAGCATTATTATGAATTTTTACAGTAACCTCATTATTATTCTAGTTAATAATTCCGTTATTAAACTATTTTTCATTAAAAAAATTCTTTTGGTGTTTCAAGTTACTGTCTATTTGCTGTATACAAATTTCCAATCACAATAAATTGGCTTAGTTGATGGAAGAGAGGCTTTTGTCTATAAAAGTGACATTCTGTTCCCAGGAAACTCTAATTTAAGTCCTGTTAGATGAATTATAAAACTGCTTCTCGTCCTAGTTTTGCTCCATTCTTTACAAGGTAATGCCTTAAATATCTGAACTATAACATGTATATCTCCTCTTTTAGATCTTTCCAAAATTCATGCAAGTTTTTACATTTGTTTCTGTTTGTGATGTTTTCAGGTCTCCGTAATACACCATGTCTTATCAACATTCATGAGTGAAATGTCATCTTATATAATACTCCTTTGGTTTGTGTAGGAGAGATTAGAGTTAATCTGCTTTGTCTCTACTGTAAGAATAGTTATTCTGTTAAACTCTAAAGACAGGTTATATACTGCAAACAATTTTCTCACTTATTTAGCTCTTAAGAAGTCTCTGTGTCACAGATGCTTTTTACATTAACCCATAATTACCTGTTGGAAATTATATTCGCTATTGTAGAATTTAAAGTTTAGTTATACATCATGTTGGCTTTGTGATTTTTGTCCTCTATCACATTTTTGAAACACACACACACACACACACACACACACACACACACACACACACACACACACACGTATGTGTGTGTTTCATCTTATATATTCTATGCATATAATAGGAAAGTGAAGGAAATGCCATAATTTATGGTATTCTGCCAGAAATTTATCACAAGGTGAAATTAATGAATTGAATAGTGCCTCTTTCTTGCACAGCTCCAGGGATTGACCTAACTGGGGCAGATAAGGAATGAAGAAAAGACAGAAACACTAACACAGCAAAGCTGGTATTGTGTGGGCCAGGCTCTCCAATGGAGAAACCATAGCTTCCTGGAATTTCAGGATGTTTATTACCTGCAGATGAACAGTGAGGCAGAATCATTGCACAAAGTTGATTGAGGAGACAGGGTTACCACATGTAAAGCTGATCAGGGAAGCAGGATTTATTCTATCCAGCTGCATGAAGGAGGTAGGCTTAGGTAATCCCAGAAGGAACAGTCTCTGTAGGGGATCAGTCTTTAGGCCATAAATATCTGGGGGAAGGAAGTTACAAGGGGCATTTTTTTGCACATACTATCAACATTTTTTTTTCCTGAGTCAGGTTTTCTCCGTGTAGCTTTGGTGCCTTTCTTGGAACTCGCTCTATAGCCCAGGCTGGCCTCGAACTCACAGAGATCTGCCTGCCTCTGCCTCCCTAGTGCTGAGATTAATGGCATGCACCACCACTGCCTGGCTATTATCAGCATTCTTAGTCAGACCAGTAAAAACAGCCTTGGTATTCCATGTGGAGTTGAGGCATTGAGGTCCTCGACTTGGCCCTCCCCATATCAAACAATGTACATTTTCTCAGGAGTTTTTTGCTCCCTACAGTTTGGTAATAAATTTAATTACTAATATATTTATGAATTCATTTAATTATATTATCTAAACAATATTTTAGAAATATTAAGATATCTAACCTCTGTATTCAGTTGTCTAAACATTTGGTCAAACTGGTGAAATTTTATTTAAACAGAAAATAAAATCATAGAATGATTCATATTTGATAAATCTTTGTGTGTTATAAAAAGTCTTTCAAATTATAGTAAATTAAATTGGAATAATTATTAAATTTATTACACTGTTTTTCATGTACTTTTTAATGGTGGAAGCAGTGTTCACAGTTTACAGGCCTTGGAGTTTAGAAAACAGATTAGGAAATTGGGCTTTGGTAGATGTCAGCCCTGTGTCCAGTGCAGATACATAAAATATTCAGTATATAAAGAATAGTAACAGATGCTCAAAGAAAATGTTAAAACTCTCAACAAGAATTTACACACAACCTCCATTCCACTGTGCTTATTATACATCTATATGAATATGATAACATGCAATTCTTATTGCCAACACTGACAGACCAAGAGCAACTACACTGAGCAATTAGAAATAATATTATGACCATTTGAAGATGGAGAAACAGAAATCCAAAGAACTTTATCCATCAGTTGCTACCTAGAGTTCTGACAATGTTAAATATTTAACAAACGGGAGAATTGCATGATGTGAATAGCCCAGAAAATGCATAAGGTGTACCAAACTTAGTCTGGTGGAGTACCAAGAGTAGTGGGTGGGGCATGATAGTGTCTCATTCAGACAATAACTTGCATTTATACATCTTGTATATACTTACAATAACCAAGATTTTTTCCCTCTTCTCTTCCTTCTTCCCTTCCTCTTCTCTTCTTCCTCTTCCTTGTCCTTGTTCTGCATAGAAATAACAGGAAACAGTGCAGCCTTGTATTCAATTACTAAGAATTATATATTAAGCTAACAGTGTGTACTTGTAAATGTCTTAAGAACACCTTTAAAAAACCATTAATAGTAATTTACAATCAGTATATGAAATACTTGTCAGTGAATACTTTGAATGTACTCATGCAGCTCAAATAACATATTTTCCTGGAGTTAAATGTTTTCTTTCCAATTAAAAAAAATTAAGGCGATTATCCGTTTGTAGCAAGAAATCTTGAACACAGAATTAGAAGAGTTAGAATTAGTGATGTTTTAATGTAATTTGAAGTTGTCAAATGCTGACCTTTTATGTGAAAGCAAATTTATTCCATTCAAGTCTTATTGTCTGAGAGAATGAATAATAACTGCAACTATGGAAAACTGGATAGATAAAAAATTAGTAGCTGTATTTGACAGCACTGACTAGAAATCTCAACTGGAAATATGATGTCAAGTGACACGAGGGCAAATGTGTTTAGGGTTTTGCTAAATTGATCAAAACATACAGCATTTTATTCTCAGGAGAACTTTAGCTCACCTCCAAGGTAATTTCAAATCCTATGCTAATAAAGCATTTTACAGAGAGAGGAAGTTCACTGAGTTTTCTGTGTAAAGATTGTATATGGATCTTCAAAATACTTACCAGTGAGAAAGGCAGTCTAGCTATATAGGAGCTCGGTGGTAATAATCTGTGTGCACACACAGGCATGCCCCCTACTCCCCAATATAACATTAGATAAATTCTGTAAAACAAAAATCAAAGGCAGCTGAGAGATTGAAATATGTAGATTACCAAAAGAGGTGAAGGCCTCAACCATTTAGGCTGCAGTTACCTTGTTCTTGACACATTTCCACCTTAGCTTGAGGCTTCCTACAGAATCCTGTATCCTATAGTTTTGGTACTGGAGGGTATAGTTTCTCTCTCTCTCTCTCTCTCTCTCTCTCTCTCTCTCTCCTCTCTCTCTCTCTCTCTCTCTCCCTCCTTCTTTCCCTCTCTCTCTCCTTTCTTTAATTTGAAAACACAAGACTTTGCAGAGAAAATGGCATTAAGTGCAAAGTGATGACAGCTTTGAAGCCTTAAACAGTGATCCTGGCAAGCTGGAAGATTAGACTGGCTGAATGTTATTAGGGGATCCTTCAAAAATAAACCTGGAATGGTCAGATGATGGCAACATTGTCTATGTGGCAAACTACATCCGAGGAAGTGTAAAGAAAAAAAAAAAACATGGGTTTTGGAATGTGACTCATCTTTAAATAGAACCACTCATCTGTATACAGTTTGGTCAGGCCAGAGAATAGTTAAAAATAAAGGAAAAATAAAGTAAACATGAAATAAAACCCTGCAAAGTAACAGAGGTTGCCTGTAGGGCGTGGGGGTCAGAGTATACAGTATATGTATAGGTAAGTTATTTTAAAGTAAGTACTCTCATAAACATTTTTAATAATAGTTTCTGTGACAAACTCAAAATTATGTTTTAAAATACAATAATTGAATATATAGAAAATGATATCTGAGCTCAAGAGAAAAACCAGTAAATAAATATCAAATCTGAATCAGTTGAACATAAAATTTAGTGAAATCTTTAAATCAGTTATTATAAAAACCATCACTAAGTTAAGCAAAGTTCTGTCCCAAAAGATGAGAGAAATTATGGAAACAAAGATGAATCTGCAAGTAGAGATTCTTAGGAAGGAAACAGAAACTAAAGACAGGAATCAAATCGCCATTCTAAAACAAACAAACAAAGCCTGAGATTTCATGAAGAGAGCTAAAAGAAAGAAAAACATGATATGGAAGAAAGAAACTGCACATCAAGGAGCAGTTTTTCTCATTAAATCTCCTTTAGGTAATGCGAAAAATTTTTTTGAGTAAGGTTTAACTTTATTTGATTGTTTTACTCATTTATTTTTATTAAAACTAGTTGCATCCCTTTCTTTCCTTCCTTTTCCTCCCCTCAGCTCCACTTAAGTGTCTGCCCTGAAACGCCTTCCATATCACTCATGGAATTGACAGCATCTTTGTCTTTGATTATTATTGTTACAAATACACACACGCGCACGCACGCGCACACACACACACACACACACACAGAGTGTGTCTGTGCATAAATATATAAATACAACTTACTGAGTCCATTTTTGTTATTTATGGATTCAGCTAACTGCTTGCACTGGTTATTTGATTAGAGGCCTCATTGCTGGGAGAAGCTAATTCTCTCTCTCTCTCTCTCTCTCTCTCTTCTCTCTCTCTCTCTCTCTCTCTCTCTCAGCAGTCATTAGTTGGCTATAATTCTTTGCCTAGTGGTCAAACTTGAGAATTTTTTTCCTGCCTCCATGTTAGTGTGTCTACTGATACTCCATTTGTTCAAGTCTTGTTTATGTACCCACTTCTATAAGAGACTGTTTCCCAGAAGATATCCTGATTCTGGCTCTTAAGATATTTTCACCCTCAGCGCTGGGAATCTAATTAGTGAGAAAGAGGAGGGTTTATATGAGCGAGAATTGTTAAAACCAAGGTTGGATAAAGCACAGGGACAAATAACCAAATGAATGGAAGCACATGAACTATGAACCAAAGGCTGAGGGGCCCCCAGCTGGATCAGGCCCTCTGAATAGGTGAGACAGTCGATTGGCTTGATCTGTTTGGGAGGCATCTACGCAGTGGTACCGGGTCCTGGGCTCATTACATGAGATAGCTGTTTGATACCTGGGACTTATGCAGGGACGCTTGGCTCAATCTTGCAGGAGGGGTCTGGACCTGCCTGGACTGAGTCTATCAGGTCGATCCCAGTCCTCGGGGGAAACCTTGATCTGGAGAAGGTGGGAACGGGGGTGAGCAGGGGGGAAGGGGAGGGGGCAGGAAGGGAGAGAACAAGGAAATCTGTAGCTATTATGTAGAGCTGAATAGTATTGTAAAATTAAAAAAAATAAAATATATAAAAAAAGATATTTCTACCCTCTCTCCTAAGATGTATGCTGTGCCAGGGATGCTGGAGGTGTGATATACATGGGTTTATTTGGTCTGGACTCACCCGTATGTTGATCTCTTCATTATGTTCAGTTGTGGTTTTCTGTGATGGTCTCCATTTGTGGGAAAGAGAAGATTCTTTGATGAGTGGTGAAAACAACATTTACATTTGGGTATGATGATACAATTTAGAATGAAGTAAGTAATTATTGTGGCCAAGCAAAGTGGCAGTAATAGACTTTATTCTAAGATCTGTAACCTCAAGAGTGCCAGGAATTTTATAGGTTTCTCTTTGGTTGAGTAGACCTTAAGTCCAAATAAAAAAGTGCTGGCTACCATCAACATGGGGGTGACACTTCCTTCACTTTTGGTGATATCTTGCTGTTCTAGCCATTGCTGTGGTTCAAAGGTATCATGGCTGGGTAAGGTTATTAATAGTTTCATCCCCTTGGCTGCTTTCATAGTATTTTCTGGCACTATGGAATCTAGACATGTGGAATGAGGCTTGCAGGTAAGCCAGGTTGCATTGTCTGAGTCCTATGTTATAAGCATACTGTGTCTTCAAAATTAAAGACTTACCTTCAACATCTGAGGGGAAACCAAGAGCAATTATCTGTTATTTTTTCATCATTTTGTATATTTTTCTCCATATTACAATGTGATTCTATTTTACTTATCACAACCTACTTCAGCTTAATATTGACTGAGTTCAGAGAAAATATAGTATTTTAGAATTCAGTTCCATTTTCTTTGGGTTATTTCTATCACATAAAATAATTTATCTCTATGATCTAAACACAGATAGAAAACCTTTTAATTATTTCTTCATAGAATATAAGATGGTATAAGTTCTTGGAAAATATTTCTGGCCTTTTCTTTGGTTAACATACACATATCAAATACTTAACAAACATTTTAATCCTAACTCAACCTTTTCCATGAGGAAAAGTTAAATGTTTGTTCACTCACATATGTAAATACACCAGTTCATATCAGCTTCAGTTATGATAGCCGAACATTCCAACAATTTAAATGACCACTAACTATGAAGAGATAAAGACAAATAAAATATTCAACATAATCTGTAAGGTAGTATATAATAAAATACTTCTCAGCATTGGAAAGCAATGCAGCACTAAACAAACATTAATTTGTTTCACCTAAGTGTTACGTACATTATTCCAAGTGTCAAAAGCCAGGCAGAAAATACTGTATATTGTATATGTTTATTTAAATGGAGTTTTTCATGAAGATTAAACCATAAAATGGTAAATACATCAGTGTTTGCCCAGAGCTTGAGGTAGAGAGTATATTCATATGTATCTAAGAGATGATTTGGGGACAAGGAAATGTAGAATTGTATAATGATGATACATACATACATACACACATACATACATACATATATGTTATTGTACTGTAGTTTTTTTTAAGTTTCAAGTAATCCATGCAATGTATTTTGATTATATTTATCTCCCACTCCTCCCCTAACAATTCTCAAATCAACCCCTACCTCCCACTCCCTCCTCTCCTAATTTCATTTTGTTTTTTGTGGTTGTTCTTTTGCAAACTGGACCAACTATATGCAATTTGTACTGACTTTACAATTATGGATGTGGACCCATCTACTAAATTTTGGTTGAACTCTCAAGGGTTGCATCCTTAAAGAAAGCTTACTATCTCTCAGAGGGCATCAACTATCCATATCTCCTCACTTATAATGTGTGCTCATGGACTCTTTCTACCTCTATGCAAGAGTGTTGATTGGCTTGGTCCTGTCCATGTATTCGTGTAGAAAACCACAGCAGTGAGTTCTTGAGTGCACTGCTTTTGTTATGTCTAGAAGACACTGTTTACCCCTCAGTCGAATCCTCCCTGACCTTTGGCAATTATAATCTTTCTACCTCATCTACAATGGTACCTAATCCTTGGAGAAAGGATGTTATATAGATTCCTCATTTTAGACTGAGCCTTCTAAATATGCTTATCCTCTACTTTTTGACCGCTTGTGAGTTTCTGCATTAATAACAATGTTTTGGCTGAAGAAACTTCTTTGGTGAGGTCTGAGGGCTGCAGCTAATCTATGTGTAAAGAGACATAGAGACAACATGAAACTATCCTATTTATCAGAAGTATATTAGTTAATTAATGCCTGGAATATGTTAGCTTCTAAAGCTTGGATTCTTGACTAGATATAAAACACTAACCATGTGTTTGTCCCTGTGGAATAGGCCTTAAATTCAATTATAAAGTAATTGGTCACCCCCAGAACATTTATGTCACTATTTTATCATGGCAATTTATAGAGTTCACAGCTGGATAAGGTTTTTGATAACTCTTCTCCCACCCCCTGCAGCAGGCTGTCTAGCACCTTCTAGTATTAACAAAGGGAGTCAATCAGTAGGAAGCTTGCTGATCAGTACTAACTTGATTTCTCCATGTCCTGTAACCAAAATGTGTGGTGTTTTTAGCAATATGGTTCTACAGCCAAATTCTTATGAACAACCAAAAGCATGTATTGTTTGGGGGATCTTAATGGCACCCCTTACTGATATCTTGAAGGATCATACCCTACACCTGTCATGTGGCTTTTTGTTTGGTAAGCTGTCATGCTCAGTAATATCCTGTATATATGGTAACTCTAATCAAACGCTTTTGTATGATAGTGTATAGGAAACTACAAGCTGGCAAGCCAGACTTCTCAAACTGGAGAACTCTGAGGTCAACTGAGAGACTAAATTCTGGAGAATGATGGCGGTCAAATCTTGATATCAACCTCATGCCCCTACCCATACACACATAAACATATACATGCAAAGCATACACATGCACACTAGAAAATAAAAACTTGTTTTCTATGTCTAAAATTCTGAGATAATATTGTATTTCATCTTGTTCTAAAACTAATTTAATATTTACTAAAGCCAGATATCTGTAACTCTAGCATTTAGAAGGTAGAATTAAATGGATCAAGAGTCTAAGGTCATCTTCACCTGCAAAGTGTGTTTAAGACCAGATGCTCATTTTCTGCACTTTGATCAAAATACATATGATATGAATGAAGCCTAGATGTTTATCAGCAGATGAATAGAGAATGAAACTGTAGTATGTGTACATAATAAAGTTTTATTCAGCTGGAAAGTAAAATAAAGTTATGAAAATTGAAGCTAAATATATAGAACTGGATAGCATCCCAAGAAAACCCAAACTTTAGGGGGCAGGGGACAGGAATGTCACATTCTCACTCATGTGAAACTTAGTGTTGAATCAATAGTTATGTGTGATTCACTTGGAATACCTGTAAGAGTTCAGGAGACTGATAACATTGGTGAGGATGAAGAAGAAAGATATTAATAGGTAGAAGTTAGTAAAACGCAGATGAAATGAAAGGGACCAGGAGAATTAGAGGGAGCCAATTTTAGGTGGGGAGAGTAATGAGAGAGTGTATCCGAAGATGGGGTGGGAAGATGTACAACTAACAATGGGTTTCAAAAGACAAGGATAATTTAAAAACCATGAAACTCATAGACACTATATTTAGATACTGTTTAACTTA
The DNA here is from genome assembly GCF_004664715.2 of Peromyscus leucopus. Taxonomy (NCBI): domain Eukaryota; kingdom Metazoa; phylum Chordata; class Mammalia; order Rodentia; family Cricetidae; genus Peromyscus; species Peromyscus leucopus. Next base: position 49,172,776 of record NC_051064.1, read on the forward strand.
TTTTTGCATAGACTAATTTAAGAAACAACTATTCATGAGTAATATTTTACATGATTTAAAAATATTAAATTTATTCATTTATTTTGGACAACTTGATAGAATCAGTTCTACCCTTCCATGTGTGTTTGGAGGGAATCAAACAGTATATGAGGCTTGAGAAAAGTCCCTTTACCCACTTAGCCATTTCTATGGATCTTTATATCATTTTTTTAAAAAATAGCAAACAATATTTTAAGACTTAGAACATTTAGAGAGTATTCTATGTTATAGTAATTCAAAAGTTAATTTTAGGGGAGTTTCTGTGATTTTCAGCAAGTCATAAATATCTTTGGGGCAAACCAAACTTATAAAAATTAACCATGGTGATGGAAATATGGTTCTCCAGTTAAGAACACTTGCTGTTTGTACAAAATTTAGTTCCTAGCACCCACCCACATCTGTGGCTCACAGCACTTGTAACTCCATTTGTGTTGATCTTCTGGTAATCCCATGCACATGTGTAACATCATGCAGAGACATACACATAGAATGAATATATTCCTCAAAAGTAATAGTTACCTGCATCCTAAAAACAAGATAGTCCTATTATCATTGTGATAGAAACTGTTAAATTTTAGAAATGGCAGTTACATTCATGAATCACAAAAACTGAGTGATATATTTCAAGTTTTATTACTACTGTTATTGTAATTGGTGGCTAAATGCACAGGCAATGATTTGTCCAAAGGTATATAGTAAATTTAACCTTACATTTGTCTTCATATTCTAAAGCTAAATTCACTATTTTGATTAGTCTATCTATGGATTGTCTGCTGGTAACTGCATTCCCCATATTCTGCCATTATTCAAGATCACTGAGCTAATTATTCAACTAGGTTTCTTAATTTGGGAACTTGTGCAGAACACAATGCCAGAGAGGAATCCACTGTGAGCCTCTAAAGAGAGCTGCTTACTCATTCTGGCTTTTCCTCAGCCAGCACATAATAATTCATATATTTCAGGTTTGGCTTTTGAAAACTTGTCCCAAGAAACAGGCAGAACTGAAGATGTACATTCTATCTATAACAATGACTCATAATATCTTTGTTTCTGTTCAGTTCTCCTTTGACCTTTAGAATCATATTGATACTGGACTTGCTGACATTTCCAAATGATGCCTCATAGATACATCAAACAGTATTTCCTACAAGAACTCTTGTTCCATCCAACAGTGTTGGTTATTTCCTGAGATTTCCCCAACATTATGACTGTTAAAGCTGCTGTATTGGTCAGCTTCTCATATCTACACCAAGTGCTTCCAAAAAGTAAGTTACCAGGAAGAAATGTTCTCTGTGAGTCTCAGTGTCTGTATGTTTGTGCCTATGGCAAAGCAAAACATTATTACAGGGTAAAAAGAGAAGAGCGAATAAGGTGGTTTCCCAATCCCCACTAAGGGATGCATTAGCTTTCTCCAGCGATTCCCCACATCTTAAATATCTCACTATCTCTCAATAATAGTCCCCCAGCTTGTAGTCAGACATTTGCATTATGGTTGGGGTGGGCATTTATGATACAAACCACTGTACTCTCTACTGAGACACTCAGTTGCAATCTTAGTGTCTGTCTGTATCTTCAAAATACATCTAATTCTTGTTCATTTCTCCTAATATCCTATGACCCTTTGTACTGAATTCATTTGGATTTTATCCTTAAACTTTTCTTCTAATGAGATCCCCTTTCATGTTAACCTCACTCTTCTAAAAAAAAAATCTGTGTTAACAGGACTGTTGCATATACATGCTCACAGAAATGTAAGAGTATGCAGGTTCAAGCTGGATGTGGTCCCACTACTGAGAAGTGAAAGTGTACTCAAACTCTCCCCTACCAAGAGCTATCTCCATCTGACCTCCATTGCACACAAAACATTAGTTTTCTCCAAAGGAGTCTCACAGGGTGGATAAACCATATTGAAGGGTGGCCTCCATGACCAGCAACTGATGGCCAATAAAACGTGAACTCCAGGATATTTATGTAGAATTTTTGACTCATATTGCTTTGTTTCAATAATTTTTTTCTTACTGATCTTTCGCTTGCATATTAGTATTTCAGATCTTGTGTTTTTATGGCATGTGTGTGTGTGTGTGTGTGTGTTGTATGTTCATTTGTTGTTGTTTTTAAATTCTATTTTTCCTGTTTGGGAGAGAGAGAGAGAGAGAATGAGAGAGGGGCATGGGGTTGGTTGGATGCAAAGAGAGGATCTTGGAGGAGTTGTAGAGGGGAAACCATGATCAGAATATATTGCACAAAAAATTAGTTTTCAATAAAAACACATTAAAGCTTTTTGTGCATGTTTGTCTATGGGTATGAGTGCAGAAACATGCATACCATGACACTCTGATGGATGTCTGAGGACAACATTGCAGTCTCTTTTCTCCTGTTTTGTAGGGTTAGTGTCTCTATTGTTTATGCTACTTACTCCTCATGAGCTGGACTTTGACTTTAAGGACATTTTTTTCCTATCCATGCATCTCATTTCTTCTTTGGAATGCTGGGATTACAGATGTATGTCACTGTACTGTATTTCAATCAGGATCTCTTATTTGTCAGAATTTTCTCTTTTCAATATCATGGCTAATAGTTTAGTTTCTATTTGGAAAAAAAAACTTTGTTTTATTGATCCCAGTTTAAAATATATAGTTCATATAATACCCAATGCAGTAATCAGTTGCTCAGGCTTCATTATTATTTTGTGTTATTCATCTTTCAGTTACCTTGTATATCAAAACTCCCATATGGCAGTTGCCATAAGGTTACATTTATTATATTTATTTCAGTTGTTTGCATTATGACATTTGTACTATGATACTCAAGTGCTTCATATTTTAAATATGCATGATGAATTCTAGTAAACTGAGATCATACTGTATTGCAACATAACAGCTATTAAGTGTTTAAAATGCATATTTATTGCCAAGTTCTTCACAATTTCCAAGAACTCAATCACTCACACAAACTGAGAAAATGCACAAAACGGAAGTGTACATTACTAAGCAGCATAGACTTATAATATATATGCTAGGAGTCAATAATTGGAGAAATGATGTCTGAGCTCTGTTCCATGGATACTAGAGATTTCATGGATTCTCAAAAGACTAGGTACTCTCTGATTCACTCTCTGTGATGTCTCTTCAGTTCAATGTCCCCATAGACCAACTTATCACGATTCCTTAGATTTTCCAAACAGAAGACTAATGTCAGAGCTTAAGTCCTGACTCTGGACACTTGAGAAAGTTTTGAAGTATACAGAAATTAAAAATTTGTGAAGAAGTGACATTTTTAAAGAATATTGAAAATACAGATGAATTCAGTATATCTTAATTACCTTTACATGTGTTGTCATTTTCTTTAATTCCAAAGCAATCATATATAATTTACTTGATTTACTCATGACTTAAATGTTTGGCATATTGAATATTAAAAAACAGTTTATTTAAGTTCTAATTTCAAATTCACTAGCAAGACCTAGTTGTGTTTAATTATTATAAATGACACTACAAGCAGCTGAGAAATGGGGATGTGATACAATTTTAATAAATAGCATAAGTCTACAATAGATGTATATTTAATAGATATTAACTCAAAAAACAAAGAAGAAATATTAATTTCATGACAGTTAATTTAATGTTTGATATAACTGTTTGAAATAAGCGTTTTTATGACTTTTAAAGATTTTTACTTTTATTTATGAGTATAAGTGTGTGTGTGTGTGTGTGTGTGTGTGTGTGTGTGTGTGTGTGTGTGTGTCTTTGTGCCTGTGGAGGCAGAAGAGGGCTTTGGATAACTTAGAGCCAACATCACAGGAAGTTTTGATCTGCCTGACATGGATGCTGGGATCCACATTTCCATCCTCTTCAAGAATAACAAGTGTGCTTTACTGATGAGCCATCTCTGCAGATCTGTGTTATTATTATCATTTTAACTTTTAGAGAGCTGGAACCAAATAAATTAAACTTCATTGTTCAAGTTCAAACAGTTAGAATGTGGCCTGGCAAGAATTAACTAGCAAATCCTACACAGGTTCAAAAATAAATCATTTGTATTAGGTAAGGAAATACTGGGCAGTTCCAGGAAATGTTACCTGGGAAGCACACTACAACAAGGAAAGAGGTGGGGAGATGGCCATTACTACCAGCATCCTCTCTGCCTGCCCACTTGTAAGTTATCCTTTATAGAAATATATACATGATGTAAAGTCCCATCTTCATGACACAGTCTAGCAGAGATGACAGATGATGCAAAACAGTATGTTGCAAGAGCTGTAGTTACGGACACCGTGAAGACAGCTATCCCAAGAGATGTGAAGTGGTGGGGACTAAAATGTAAACATTTATGTTAAGTGGTTAGAAAGAGTTCTATGAAAAAGCATATAGTTGGCCATAGAGACAAATTAATTAAGGGTGGACAGACAATCTTGCACACTAGTGTTCTGAGTTTACAACCTGCTGGTGACACCAGCTATGGCCATTCTCTTAGGAACATTATAATAGTTTGGTTAGTACGAATGAGAGATGTAAAGAGCTAGAGGGGAAAAATTAACTGGTTTAGGTAAATCTATAGAAGTGATAACAAGGAATTTTATTTTGTGTCATTTAAAGCTTCAGAGTTAGAACAGGAGATTGTCAAGAGCTGTCAAATTAAATGCACCACTTTTGCTACATTAAAGAAAAGTCGAACAAGAGTCAAAGCATAGGAGGCTATGACTGAGGTCCAGGAAGGAGAGTCATATCTTAGAATAAAGTATCTGATATGCAGAGAGTGAGAGGTAGTCTAGCTTACTAAGGTATATTTTATGTTACCAACATAGAAGCCAAGGTAGAGTTACTCAGCTGTGGCTGTAACAGGAACTGAGATATAGCATCTAACAGGCTCTCCAGTGTGCTATTGTCATACTAGTTGGTGGAAGGGTCAGACCTATCAGCTGTGGGAGTTTTAAGTAACTTGGGGTACTCCATTCTTCCCTCAGAATGGTCCAGTTGTCCATAGGGAAGCTTTTGCTTGGTATTTCCTCAGAACAGGAGGTTGGAAAGAGAACTGTCTAGAGAAGATGGTGAACTTTTGCAGAGCAGGCTATGGAGAAACTGGAGAGATGATGGTGACAGTAAACCCAGAGGGATTTTTTGTGTTGTAACATTCTTTTGTGTTTTTCTTCTTTTCTTTTTGGTGGTAGCTGCTTACTGGCAAGGGAAGTAAAACTTTTTTTATTAAAATCTTTTAGGTTAAAATTTTGTTTAAGTTAAATGGTTCTTACATTGTTTCTCAAATTCACTTCTCTGCAGTGATTTTCATTTCTGACAACCACAAAAAAGTCCATTGTGATGAACAGAACGTGGCATCAACCAACTGACAGATCACTACAGTTCTGTTACACCAAGGAATTCATGCTGCTGCCAGCTTCTTGGATCTGAGACTCAAAGGCTAGAATATAAAATTGCTGCTGCATTTGACTGGATTACAAAGTAAGCAGCTGAGTTAGCCCGGATGTCAGAAAGAAGCTTTAAAGATGTGGAGGATAAAGGCATTCCTTCAGGGGGTGCTCCAGGAATTTAGCTTGAGAACTGCCTCACATGTGCAACAGAAAGAACTCATGCTTTGCAATCACAGGGAAAGGTTCAAAGGTGCAAATCTTCAATACACCCCCATACTCCTAACACATCAGCTAAAGAATGGAAATTATCATCTTTAGTTTTCTCCTCTGTGAATATAAACAATGTATTTACCAGGGGTATTCCTATATCAGTGGGAAATCATGCGAGTTAGATACTTTGCCTCTCACTGAGCACGTGGAAAAATCCCAATGATGTCAGTTAACATCCCCCCTCTCCACTGTATTATCAGGGCCTTCATGGGGCAGCACCAAGTCTTCAACAGAATCTGAGAACAAAACAACACGTGAAGACAGTGACAGGCTCAGGTCTGGGTGGAAATTTCAGCCTCTCTAGATGAAACTATTTCAAAGATAAGAGAATACTTTAAAATCTGTTTGGTTCATGAAACTTAAGTTGATAGCAATTGCAAATAATATTTTTAAGGGAACAGCTCCCAAGAGACCTCTGGGCTAATAATAAAAGAACTAGCAATTTATCAATGGTATCACTACATACCCAGAGTGAAATGAGAGATTGAGCTTGTGAAGTTATTAAAACAGTGGCTGGAAATGTCCCAAATTTCATTAAAAATGAAATAGAACAAATTTTCACATTTAGAAACATAAATCAACTCCAGACAGAATGTTCTGAAATTTTCTATGCAAGATTCATCCTAATCAAACCCCAGAGACTAAAGGGAAAGGGGAACTCCAAAACTGAGCAAGGAAAACACAGTAACATTCTAGCCCTGAGGCCGATGTTTGACTCCGGAGAGCATGCAAACTCTTCTACTTTTTCCCAGGGAGCCCCAGTCAGACAAGCCAAACAAGCCCTCTACTCCTGCAGTCTTGAGTGACTCTTGGATTTGCTTAAGAATCCATCATGATCTCCCCATGTTACATTACAAGAGGAATTAATCTTTTAATCTTTTTTTTTCTTTTTTTTTTAACCAAGAGTAAACCTTCATTCACTGTTTAAGCAAACTAACAGACATGCAACCACTTAACAAAAAAAGTTAATTTTCCAATAACTACTATCCTCGGTCAGTAAAAACAGCAACAACAACAGAAATCAAGAAAATAAAAGAAATGAAAGACTAAAGAATATGTTCTCTGACCATAAGAAAAACAAACTAGAAACGAATAACAAAATAAGAATGTGTCCTAGCATGGGAATATTTACAAATACAACTTTAACTATTCCATAGGATGCAGAGGGCATCATAAAGTATCTAACATGTCCATAAAACTGAATGGAAATAATGACACAGCATATCATACATGTGAGAGATAGCTAAGTCAGTCTTGAGGATAAGGTTTATACCTCCAATGCCTAAAATAATAGATCAGCCAAGGTTCCTATACCCAGATAATAGAAACAGAAAAGCAATAAGTTTATGTATAGGATAAGGAAGGGAATAATGAAGAAAAAACTAGAAATCATTGAAATTGAAAACAAAAAAAAAATTAAATTACCCTTAAGTTTGTTTCCATTTTTAATTTTCATTCCTTGGCATTTCCTTGTTTTTATAACGATTGCACAGGTTCATTTTCCCACTAACAGTGTCCAGGATTTTCTTTTCTCTGCATCCTCAATGTAGAGATGATGATAACAATTGGTGATTGATGATAATTATTCTATTAGTTATGAAATGACATTTTTGTTTGAATTTGATACTAGTGATCTTGATGTCATTTTTGCCTAATTACTATCTGCTTGTCTTTTTTTTTTTTTTTTTTTGGAGAAAAGTCTATTGGGGTCGTCCCCCCCATTTTCTAATTTGGTATTTAGTGTCAATCATTAATTTTTCATCAGATATATAGTGTGGCTCATTTTCTACCATTCCATAACATGATTCTTCATTCTCTTGATTGTTTTCAATGTTCCCCTTACTATATTTTACTTGAAGCAAAACTTTGTCTTTTAGTTTTGTTGCCTGAACTTTTGTGGCAACATGCCAAATATGTACATTTGGGTTATTGGGATATCTATATCTTTCTACATATGTATTTATCATTTCTAATAGTAATACCATAAATATTTCACTTCATGTTTCTTCCAAACTATCCTATAGTTATTGACATTAAACTTGATGCTTTAGTTCATTCTAGTTAAATTTTGTATCTGTGCTGAGTCCAATTTTATTCTGCTTCATGGGCTTTTCAATATTGAGAGCTGTTGGTAGCAAATGGCTATGGGAGTATGCAGCAGGTGACAACTAGTGTTCAAAACATCAAACTATCAGATCCAAGGGTTCTGATAGAGGACTAAGCTGTCATGCAAGGCTTGTTGGAGTTATTGCTTTTTGAATGAATTGGCTGTTTCTTATTGTAAACTTCTTATGCAATTACAGCTATGCTATCTCTCCATTACTACATTACTATGCATCTTCATATATATATATATATATATGTACATATATATGTGTATATACACACATACATATAATATATATATATATATATATATATAAAATCTCATGATTACATCTCAGTCTTTTGGGCACATGTATCTGTGGGTGGACAGGAAGATGACTCTTCATTTAGCTGTATAATTTTGATATATAGAAAATATATTAGGATATGCTTCATAGCCAGATCCATTGTTCCACGAGACTGTAGACACTTAAAGGCTTCTTTGTTCCTTTTTTTCAGACTAACACAGAACATAATAATCTCTCCTCAGTCTAACATAAACTGCATGCATTTAGCTCATTTTTGCCTCAGAGCAAGTTCAAAAACTAGACTAAAGGCTTTTGTATACAGATCATAAGTTTAAAACTTTACAGTTATGCACAAGGTCAGAGTCACAGGTATGTCATCAAGGTTACTAACACAAAATATGCTAAGAAAAGCCTGCCAATTCTTTGCTTGCCAAGTCTGCTGATAAAAAACTATGTCTCAGAGTTTGTCTCACTGGGCACTGTGGTCCCTCCCTCTGGTCCTGAAACTTTGGCACCTTGTGTTGCCATGGTAATGACTCTGCTCCTCATCGTCTGTTCTAGGAATGTGCTATGACCTTGAGGGTTTTGAAACTTTTCTCAGGATTGCAAGGAGTCTCCTGTTTGAAATGTAAGGATAGTCAGGCAAGAGAGGACCTAAGAATGAGAACTGAAAAGAAGCTGTAGATTTAGAGAAGCATTAGATCAAGGAGAGAACAGCAGAGAGATCAGAGGCCGAGTTGAAGCTTACTTAGAACAATAAACTGATGGACTGAAAGAGCACGGTGTGTGTGTGTAGATTTATTCACAGATAAGTAGTCTTCCTCACCAGTTGTAGTGCTTTCCTTGGACTCTGGAAGAAAGCTCTTCAGGCTGGACCCTATTAGCTTTTGTTATTTCAATACTAGTTCCCCAATATGTTTTGCTCTTTTGCTAGAGTTATCTTGACCACAACTGTGTAGATTTGTTTCTTCGTCTTTTATTCTTATTAATTGGGAAATAGATGTGTTTCCATGTCAGTACCATATTATTTAGCTACCAGGCCTTCATTGTGCATCTTGAAATCAGGTTGTGAAATAAGTCTAGTTTTTCTTCTTGAGGAAGAGGAATTTGGCTATTTGGGGGTATTTCATGGGCTACATATGGTCCAGTAATCCCACTTCAAAGTATTTGAGTAAAGGAAGTAAAAGCAATATTTACATGTCCATGTTTATTGGAATGTGTTTCACAATAGCCATGATTCTGCAGCCATTGAAAAGTTCACAATAGAAATCTGCAAATAATTACTGATAAGAAAAGAACTTGAGAAGGCTGAAGACATAGAAGTTCTCAAAATATACAAATTAAAAATAACTTTCAAACGAATAAACTAGATGATGTGAATAATTATTTAACTATTAACGGATAAAATTCATAATGAAAAATCCTGGGCACAGATGTCCCAAGGCTTAGATGCTTTTGTTATAGAACATTTCTAATTTTCAAAGAGGTAGCATCAGCTTGACATAATCTATTCTAGAAAATATTTCTGGACTTACATCATCAAAAAGCTATGATTATCCTCATGAAGCTAAAGTATCATAACAATGTAAAACAAAAACAATACCCTTTGTGAACTTAAATTGTTTATCCAAGTATAAGCATGTTTTAGTATCAATAAAATGAAGCACCATTTAAAAAAAACCTGACACTTTAAGTATACAGGTGTTCAATTCCAATATCAACTATTATAATTTTTCATATGAACAGACTACCAAAGATAAATTGCATAATCTCATTTACTCAGAAATAATATTGGAAAATGCAAGACACTCTTTCAAAATAAATATACCTCATCTTTCATTCAAGGATGGAGCCAAGTAATATCTACCTTTGCTTGATAAAAAACATATATAACAACTATAAAGCTAACCTCATCCTTAAGTGTGGAGTGAATGCTTTTCATGTAAGATTAGGAATAAAAGAAAAATTTCTACTATCACCATCCTTATTTCATAATCACTGGAAGATATTTTCAACATAATATGAAGAAAACAGAAATTGGAGTTAAGTAATAATTAACTGCACATATTTGTATATGGAATGATTGTCTACAAGGAAAATATAAGAAACATGCAAGTATAGCCCTAGAAATAAGTAAGTTTAAGGTGATTTCAGGATGCAAATGTTCATTTAAGCAATAAATTACAATTCTTTATACTAAAAACAAATGCATAGAAATAATGGAAAAACAATTCTGTTCTAATCAGGTCTAGCATCAAGCATGTATAAAAAATTTTCACAGGACAGCTATTGAATAAAATGATATAATTACATTATAAGCAATGATCATGACCATAAATGAGGGCATTGAGATGGCAATTCATTTCATGGAAAGAGGTTCAACAATATCAACAGTTGCACAGATGTGAATCAATATCCCAGTGAGTTATCACTATACTCCTTTGTTAAGAAATAAAGTCAAAATCTCCCCTTTTCTATTTATTTTCTTCCTTTTCACCATAGATTCATTTAGCAAAGTAGGCATCAGTCAGAGGAGTCAACTGATTTGTTTCTTTGAGATTTGCCTTAATAGTGAAATTTAAAATTTCTTGTTTCTTCATCCAGTTAAAAGGCATTTTAAGAATGGCCAGTTCTACATTTATGTTTGTGGTAGTTTGAATGAGAATTGTCCCATATACTCATATTTACATGCTTAGTTCATAGCTGATAAATTGTTTTGGAAAGATTAGGAGGTGCAGCTTTGTTGGAGTGGGTGTGGCATTGTTGAGGTGTGTCCCTGGGGATGGGCATTCAGGTTTCAAAAACATAAGCTAGTGCTAGTGTCTCTGTTTGCCTGCTTTCTGTGGATCAATATATAGAACTCTGAGCTACTGTCTGTGGATCAATATATAGAACTCTGACTGCTGTCTGTGGATCAGGATGTAGTGCTAAGCTACTTATCCATCCACATGCCTGCCTGCCACCATGCTTCCTGCAATGATGATAATGGACTAACCCTTTAAAACTGTAAGCAAGCCCCAAATTAAATGTTCTCTTTTGTAAGTGTTGCCTTGGGGGTGGGGTGGGGCTGGAGAGATGGCTCAGAGGTTAAGAGCACTGGCTGCTCTTCCAGAGGTCCTGAGTTCAATTCCCAGCAACAACATGGTGGTTCACAACCATCTGTAATGAGATCTGGTGCCCTCTTCTGGCATGCAGGCAAACATGCAGACAGAACACTGTATACATAATAAATAAATCTAAAAAAAAAAAAGGAGTTGTCTTGGTCATGGTATCTTTTCACAGCAATAATAGTAACTAAGACAATGTTTCTTGTGATTTTATCCAGGGAGATATAGTTTTCATGAAATATTTCCATATGTCACTGTCATCTAGTCTCCTTTTTCTCTCTAAAAGCAAAATTCTAAAGCATCAACTCTAAAATGTATTCTCAAAGGTTTAAATGAAGGACAAATTTACCAAGACTTGTAATGTAGAAATGTCATGCTAACTTCCGTGAGTGGCATGTGTGGTTTGTGTAAGAAGTAAATTGAATTAATCTCTCTTGGATATCCTTGGTGTTCTTCCATTTCAGTGAGGTTTGAATTCATAAAAGGTGGCCCTGGGATAGTTGTTGATCAACAGAACAAATAATATTTAAATCAGTTTTTTATTTAACATGTTCTTTCAAGATTGTATTTATTACAGAATGTTATCACAGATTCTTTTCACTAAGTCATAGTCTTTCCATTTTTTCTAAAGTATCTCCATAGCTTAACCAGCTATATTGTCATCTCACAAAATTTTATTGCATTAAACAAAAATTGTAAATGAGTTCAGTGTTATTATGTCTCCTGAAGTGGGGCAGAAAAAAGAAAGACAGAAACAGGAAATGTAGAGCCTGTAAAATTAACATGTAAAGCAACAATCAATATGTCATTATGACTCAATATATGGTAGTTTCTAGACAAATAATTCATAGAATGATGCTTCTAAAACTTTTAGAACAACTTACATAATTACTTTGTCAGAGCAGCGAGTTCAATTGCTGGCATCATTTTAAGTGCTCTTTTTGGGCACTAAATAGAAATTGTTACCTTATATCATTAATGTATGTATATTTGGCATCATTCACATGTGATATCTAAGATTTTAATAGAAGACCTCATTATAAAGGAAATCATTCTATTGACTTCCTGCGATGGTGTAGACTTGTTGTCAAGTCAAAGGTACTCTTAATTGCAGATACATAACTGAGAATGAATTTCTATGTTTACCGGTTTATATGTTTCCCATATGCATGTGTGAAATATTTCTATAGGTTTTAATTGTTCTCCTTTTTCAATGTTAACTACTGATATTTTTTCCCTAGCAGTTTCCTGTTATGAGTAATTCTGAACCAAAGTCTTTTAAATGTATGAAATTTCACTTTTTACTGGAAGTTACCCAAAGTTCAGATCTCACATATGTCTATCTTTAGCTAACATTTTGATGGAAATTTATATTTTTATATCATTTTTTCTTAAAGCATAGTTCTAAAAGAATTGATGAAGCTCTTTTCCCTGTCTGTTTCATTATGTTTTATTTGAGGTCATTAAATTCTATTGTTTCATGAGCACTTAGTGCTGATAACAATAGGGAAATAATGGTTAAAAACCTAATAGCTCTTGTCACTGGAGAGTAAATATTCAGGAAGACAGACAAAACTGTTTTCATTGCTATGTTGATTATATAATAGTGTCACTATAATTTATTTCTGAATATATAGTAGAAGTAACTAGTAAACATGACAGGCAACCAGGCAATACTGCCTCCAAAATTTCTTTCTCCATTATTATTATTCAACTGATATTATGTATATGTATAAATATGTAAATATATTATGTAACATATACACAGTTAAATAGTTTAAAGGAAGTTCTATCACTTGGGATTATAATGATTTTACGAAGAGTCATGAGCTATCTAACAAAATCCCAGTGCTATACATGAGACACTTCCTCTAGAGTTGTTTGTCTATGAGTCCAAGAGATTCATAAAACAATTTAGGCTATTGCCATTGCATTTAGTTGCCTCCAAGAACTTGAAGATAAAACCATATTGCTAAAGATATTGCATACCTTGTACACAGGTCTTACAGGAATTGAGCTGGAACTTACCTGGAAACCTTATTCTCCATGAAGGCTAGCTCTCATAGTATATGAAGGTATTATGCAAGCTGCCAAGGGAAAAAATTAATCGATAGTCTTTCCATGCTATAAGCCTAAGAATCATGACTATGATCATTATGAAAAGACATCCCCAAGGATGCATTTTTTGAACTTATATTTTAGGAGTACCCAGAAGCCATCTCATTGTACTGAAGAACCACTTAATCGAAGGCAGTTCATGCTTGGTAGTATAAACCCAGCCCATGGATGGTGAGACAATTGACCCTAGAACAGGAACAGCAACTACTACTTCCTAAACCAGCATAATTACCAACTGCATTCTAAATACCTATTTTTAAATTCACAGTAAATGTTGATCTCACCCCTCATCAAAGAAGTTTCACTCCATAACGGAGATTGTTGCAGACATCCACAACTGGTCCAGGGGCAAAGAATAACTGACCATGGGGTGCCTGCATCCAGATGATGCAACAATGCAATCCTTTGCATTTAAGGTTCGGGAAATACTGAGGAAAAGGGAGAGGGGAGATTCTAAAAGGCCAAAGCACCAGGGCATCTTCTGTGAGATAGTCTTTTCTATATATGACAGAGTGCTGTCCCATAATATCTTAGCAGCACTGCCACACAATAAGACACGAACGATGACACCACTTCACATTATGACAAGGAGGGCAGAAATTTCAAGTAGAGGCCACACCTTTAGTTAAAAAGCTATAGACAATTATTGGCTACTAAGAGAGGAAGAATTAGTTTCCTCCAGGATAAGAGCCCCTGAATCAGTTATCCCTCAACTTATATGCCTTAAAGTAACACTAAATGGATAAAGCAAGTTGGGTGTGTTTGTGTGTATGTGTGTGTGTATGAAGTGAAAATATATGTATATATGCATGATATACGGATATATACATATATATATATATGAAGAGAGAGAATTTAAAACGTAAAAATATGTAGAGCTGAAGGGAAGCTAGGGAGACAAAGGAGGAGTGGAAGTGGGACAAAGCTGAGGTGGGAATTATATATAATTATATATATAGAACTCATGTATGAATGTCCTCAAAAACTAAAAATAAATCAAACAATCAAATAGACTTTCTTCTATAAGATGACATTTTTTATTGATTTTATTCTGTGAATCACACTTGAATTGTACTTACCCTCTATTTACCTGCTTTCCAGCCATATATTGCTGTAATGGAGAATTATCATGCATAACCCAACCCACATGGAGGCTTTGAGCGGGCAAACAAGGAAGGATCAAAGAATTACCTGAATGTGGAGAATTTATTTTCTGGATTTCACCTGAAAGATTGAAAATCATCCTCTGCTTTAATGAGTTGAACGTGATTGGGCTCTGGATTAAAGTACTAAGTGTCATTCAACAGAAGCTCCCGTTATTGCTGCACCTGATTGTAGTTAAATCTTTTATGAGACAGACAACTAGAAAGAGTTGACATTGCTATCACAAAAGTAGAAGCCACAATATCTCCACAGAGAATTCTATGCTACATCATATTTGAAAATGCTATCAAGGTCCACAAAATTTTTTCACATACAAAATAACAATTTAAAAAGTTAAAGAAGAAATTGAGATTTACTCACATATTCTTACTTGTGAAAATGCAATCATATTTATATGAATCTAAAGAGAAAGACAGCTTGAGAATATCTATATATACTACCCAATGAATACCAGTTACTATCTGGAAGTGCTTACGCAGCAAATTTTGACATTTAATGTTTTTGAGGAAAGTTTGTGTTACTGCAGTAAAGCTCATAAACTAATATAATAGAACTCTCATTGTTTATATCAAACATCAGAAGTTATAGTCTCCAAATAAGTCAAATAATAATTTTCTTTCTGTATTAATGAGTCATTTGAAACAATTAAGAGCTTGGTTTTTGTTCAGTTAATCTTGATATGAACAAACCAAATTGACGGGAAAATATAAGATCACTTGTTTTAAAATTAGTTTAACTTTCTAAAACTCAACGTATCTTCCCTTCTTCCATATGCAACATTCAATAAACGAACAAAATGACCCTTACATATGGATGATGTCTGAGATGTATATTATCATAAAGTTTATTTCAAAGCACTGTGATTTTCTTGTTAATAAATTTAACATTAGCAATTACTGAAGTCCTCTAATGTTTTAAAAACAGTTGGTTTTTGTTAGGAGTTTTGCTGGTTTAGTAAATTATTGGTTGTGGCTTTTCTGATAAACATCTGTCCTTATACCCACATTTATGTGAAGTCTTCACCCCCCATCAAGGAAATTTCTCTTTGTGATAGACATAGACCACTACAGGAAACCATGAGCACTCAATATTCAGAGTTGTAGAACCCAGTTCCAATGGATTTATCTATAAAACACTCCAACACCTTAGGCTCAGGGAACATTTCAGAAGAAAGGGCAGAAAGACATAAGAGGCAGAGGACCAGAGGTATTGCTGTGAGAATGTGTCTCCTAGTAACATCATAAAACCTCACCAGCATGACCACCCAAATGTGAGCTGAGCAGGAGAACACTAATGAACACACCAAACTTCATGGGGAAAAACACATGAGGCCTCAACCCACAAATCACTGCAGGCCAGTGAGCAAAGAAAGCTGAGAGCAGAAGAGGCGGCCCTCCCCAGGGTAGAGTATATCAGTCGGCTGTCCAGTCCCAAATGGCCATCCTTGAAAACATTCATACAAGTAACATCATATGGACTCAATATTTTGGAAAATGTATGTGTATGCAAATACATATAAGCATGCAATAACAAATGGTGAAAAAGAGATAATGATTTTGAAGGAGAGAAGGGAGAGGTATATGGGAGGACCAGGAGGGAGGAAAGGGAAGGAGAAATGTAATTAAAAAAAACATCTAAAATACAAAAAACAGAGGAGAGGGTAATTTTGTTGAGGAGAACTGAAACTCTCATGCAAGTAAAGTTCACTTATACCTGATTAATATTTATCCATAAATATTATTTTCCCCTTTTATTTGGTAATATTTAAGCTCTGAATATACTGAGGTATTAAAAATCTTCCCTTTCGACTAGAAATGAGCAAAAGTTCCTCCTAGTAACGAACTGAAGATATCTAAGGAAAGAACTGGTGCTGCTGACTTTGGTATTGTTAAGTCCAAAGATTTTACCAGGAAGTGATTTTAGGCTTTACTGATCTGTAAGCATAGCAGACACAGTGCCTAGATTCAAATCAATTATGGAGCTCATGAAAATATTTTAGTTTTCAAAACTTTTATTTGAAAAGTGAATTTGTAGGTGACAGAAAGGTTTACTACATACTTGGTGCTATTTATATTGACACTGTTCTAAACTAACTTTTAGCATTTTTAGTCTTTAAAAAAAAGCATGGAGTCTATAAAAATAATATTGTGCCCCTGTTAGTATGGTCGACCTGTATTCACAATTATATAGAGAGAAAGTAAGTGTAAGGAATTACATTTTGTAGAATTAGGCTTTTTAGATTCTGGATGTTTGAAAAACATTTTCAACCAGTTTATCAATCATTCATTGAATGGATTCTAATTTTCTTCGAGCTATATATAGAGAGACAACGTAAATACGTTTTAGTATGTTTCATGCAGTTACCGAACTTTGCTCTTTGTTGATTCAGGTGAGAATTGTTATTCCCTGTAGCTATGTTTTATCAGTCAGTCAAAGATAGAACATCTTCTCCACTTAATTGCATTCCAGGTTGAATGATCTGTGGTGATATGCTTCTATTGCTGTGCGTTGCTGCAATAATTCCTCTGAATTCAGCACCTGGTCCTTCCTCAACACTTCATGGAGTGGGAGACTCCTGAATGAAGATGCAACCACCAGTGCTAGCAGTTGCCACCTGCTTCTTACAATGATTTTATGTGACTCTGAATTTCTGTGTGTGGTTGTTGAATACATGTTGGATGGACATGAGAAAACCATATTATTTCTCCATATTTCTCTATTCTATCCATGAGCAGGAGTTTGTAAACGAGAAGTACCTGGAGAATATTATTTTAATAAAATAAAGCAGGCAAAGCAATGCTAACATTCATGATCTCACTCATACATGGAATCTCAGATACTTGAAACTGCAAAAGTACATAGTAGATTAGTGGCAACCAGTGACTGAAGTGGGTAAGATGTGTTATTGTGTGAATATTAGTCAAAAGGTGGAATATTTAAGTTACAAAGGGGAAATCGTTTCAAGATATATATCTTAATCATGATAATATATAGTTAATAATAGTATGTTGTAGTCTTAAAACCTACCAGGAGGATCATTTGGAGGGAATCCAGATGTTTGTTATATTTAGCCATTTCACAATGTGCACATTCATACACACATGTGTATACATTTTTATACGTAATTAATACAGATGATTTTTATCTATCAACTGTTAGGACCACATTCTGACAATGAGTTGCTGACAGTTTCTATTAATATGAATACTAAACCCATCCCCAGGACATAGCATCTGGAAGAATCATTATGCTTGTTATGTCAAAATCTCACAGTTCAGGTTCATAGAAAAACTTCAGACATTTGGTATTGAAGAATAATTGGAATCTGTTATTAACTAGGCCTTAATCCCTGAATTCTCCTTAGTTTAGGATGCCTTTCTTATATGATTTTTTTTTTTGTTTTGTTTTTGTTGCCGAGTTTCTTATTGTAAGGACAGATCATTGATGAATTAAAGCAACTGATATTGGTTTGTTTGTGGCTTCAATTTCTTACAGAATTACTCTCCCTACACATGCTCAGAGCTACCTATTTAGTGAAGAGTTTCCAAGGTGTTCTCCTAATACAAATGCAGATAGGCATTTTAAAAAATTGTATTTTGCAGTTCTGTATGGGAGTGGAAAACTCTTCAAATGTTTCACATGCTGTTAAGCTTAATATTTACAAAAATCACAGTATGAACTTGGCATATTTGCATATGATAACAATATACTAAATATTTTATGTAGATACTAGTGCTTAAAATACACTTAAAAAATTAAAGATGATCTAATTGTACTGAGTCCTGGTTTCTCCCTTTTGAAATAAGAAGTATGTAAGCTACTTTTTAGGAGATGTTTAGACACTTTGAACATTTGAACAAAAAGGAACACCAGATTTTTAAAAGACAACTTGGACTTTTACATGGTTTAAATTATTTTAAAGATGGGAGGACATTTACTGTTAAACTTTTTAAAACTTTTAAAGTTTTACTGTGTTCTATATTATGTTATCAGCACAAATCGAGAAATGTCAGAAAGGAAAATTTGCTGTGGATATCACTCTGCATAAATAAACACTGATTGGCCAGTGGTCAGGCAGGAAGTATAGGCGGGACTAATAGAGAGGAGAAAAGAGGAAACAGGAAGGCAGAGGAGGGACTGCCTAGAATCGCTGCCAGGACAAGGAAGATGTAAGCTACCAATAAGCCAAAAGCCACGTGGCAAAGTATAGATTAATAGAAATGGGCTAAATATAAGAGTAAGAGCTAGACAATGATAGGCCTGAGCTAATGGCCAAGCAGTTTAAATAATGTAAGCGTCTGAGTGATTCTTTTATACATGGGTTGTGGGACTGCAGGGGCTTGGTGGGACCTGGAGAGAAGCTCTCCAACTACAAAAATTAATAGTGTGCTTTTCTATATCAAATTGACAAGTTGTCAATTATACTGAGTGGAGTTTTGGTCAACTTGAACACATTCTGGTAATAGAGAAAGAAGGCAGATCAAATGAAAACACCCCCTTATCACATTAGGTTGTAAACATTTATGGATGGAACCTTTACTTGAATAATGATTGATATGGGAGCGTCCAGACCACTGTGGGTAGTAGTATCCCTGGAAAGATTGTCTTAAGATGCATAAAATAGATAACTAAACATGAAATAGAGGAACAAACTAAAATAAGAGGTTTCAGAACATTTGCTGGCCTTTCTTCTTCTTTTCTTTTCTTTTCTTTTTTTTTCAAGACAGGGTTTCTCTGTGTAGCTTTGTGCCTTTCCTGGATCTTGCTCTGTAGACCAGGCTGGCCTCGAACTCACAAAGATCCTCCTGCCTCTGCCTCCCGAGTGCTGGGATTAAAGACTTGCACCACCACCACCTGGCTGTGCTTTTTTCTTTTGCTTTTATGCATGGTGAGGCAGAATATCAAGGTGAAATCAATGATTCATATCATATATGACTGAAGGCAGAGAAAGGGACAGAAAGGGATCAGAGGCAGAACATACTCTCAGAGTCATAACCCATTAATCAACATCTAATAGTCACGTCTCCTAAGAGCCTTTTCAGTATAAAAACATGAATGAGTAAATAATTTGTGAAGCTGGTAATAATGATTAAATCACTTTCCAGTAGAACCAACACCTGAGGCTTATACCTTCTACAAATAAACATTTTGAGTGGATACTTAATATTCACTACATATCTTAATGTATTGGCTGACTCCTTTGTAAAATGTTGATAGAAAAATGGATAATCTTTGACTTGCCCCTATTCTGCTCTGGAGGAGTATTCAACAATTCATGATGAAGTAGCCTTTTTATAGTCAACATTCTATAGACTTACTAGCTAGCACTGAGGCAATCCTAATATATGGTAGATGGCTGAGAGTTTCAATCATGAAATATTATTCAGGTTTACATAACTTTTTTGTAAATATAACTTTCTCTCTAATTTACATCTATATTTCCATTCATGAAAGAATCCTTACTAATAATACACTATAAACAGATTATCTATCTTTCTAGAAGTGGGTATTATGTTGCAGTTGGATAACAGAAATGAATTGATGTATCACTTAGAGTGAATATAGTTAATAACTATGTAGAGTGCACTCAAAATAGAAGAGATAATTTAAATGTATTCAACATAAAGAAATGCTATAACTTTCCGGTAATCACTATGTTAATTACACTGATTCCATCATTGCCTGATAAGCACATAAATCAAAGCATTAAATTTATCCTTACAAGTTTTCTAGGATTCAAAACATTAAAATAGCTCTTGCTCTATTTCCCTGTCCCTCTGTCAGGCAAAAGTTACCTTGAGGCAATTGTAGCTTCTAAGTAGACTACTACCCAAATTATTTCAGACGCTATAGAACAGAAATGTTTCCAAACCAAACTAAAATGCTTATGTATGTGGCTTAGTAAGTCAGTATAAAATGCATGATGAAAATCAAGGGCAAGTCCTGAGCCATGCTATTAAACACAGAATAAATGGGTGAAAAGCCCTCATCCCTGAATGCCTAAAGATTATATAGTCTCTCTCACTCTTCTTGTGTCAATAAAAGATGACAATGTAGAGGCATCTCATGCCATCATTTAATTTAACATCCACATATCTTTGATACACACACAAAATATACAAACATTTCTCATAATCTCTATCATTACCACCCTAATTCATGTTATTTTTATCTTCCAATATTAGCAGAGAATTAGATAGGGGGAAGAAAAGCTCATGGGCATTAATTTCTTAATGGAACTCTTAGAGTTATCATCATTTTTTTTCTTTCTACTGTTCTGCATTACCCATGCTTTGTTCCTGCTAGGTACATGCTCTAACACTGAGTTGTGCCAACATCTTCAGAATCCACTTTCAATTATGAAACCTCTTTCAAACTCTTCTTTTGACTTTTCAATTTGTCTCCACTTGCCTTCTGGGCAAGCAGTTGTGTTTTTATTTTTATTTATTTTACTTTTTATGGAGTCATTTACTATTCTCCAATCCTAGAACTCTTCCACTGTATCCCATTAAAGGGTCCTTGCTTCCAGAGTTCTCTACCACTTGGTCCAAAGGATTCTTACTTCTCAGAGGAGAACTTAAATATTATTTCTTCACTTCCTCAGAGATATTTTCCCGTGTTCCTTATTGAAAACAGCACAACCACCTTTATCAACTATTATTGTTTTTAGTTTTTATTCTTTATTGTTACTTTTCCCCCACAGATCACAAATTTTTCAAAAAATGAATCTATCTATCTATCTATCTATCTATCAATCTATCTATCCATCCATTATCTATACATCCATCTATTATCTATCTATCTATCTATTTACCTACCTATCATCTATTTATCATCATCATCACCACTATCATCAATCTACTTTTTATCTATCTATCTATCTATCTATCTATCTATCTATCTATCTATCTATCTATCTTATCACCATTATCTACCTATGTTTTATCTATCATTTATGTATGTATGTATGTATGTATGTATCTATCATCTATCTATCTATCTATCTATCTATCTATCTATCAATCAATCTATCTATCTATCGCCTACCTACTTACCTGTCTATCTGTCATGTTGTTTTTACTTTTCTATCAGAAATATCTGACTTCAACCATTAACTCTATGGGGTTAGGGAGGCTTAGACTAGAAATATACACATAGCAGTAGCTGAATAAATATAGGGACTTTTTTTTTTAAAGAAAGTTAACAGTAGCTCCAGTCTAACCCTGGTTTTATCAGTCTTATCTTGTCTTTTCTGCTGGATTATCGCATCATTTTTGTCTCATTTGTGAAATACAGGTCATATCAGAGCATAGTTTAAGCTTTTCATCTTTCAGAAAATTTTCATATGTTCTGAGAAGAGGTGAAAGACAACAATTCAATAAATGGAAACAGATGTGTCTTGCAATCAGCCACATTTTACATGACTTTCAAATGCATCTTCAATTACCATTGGTTCCACTGAATTACAGTTTGTAAGTTTTTTGGGTGCATTATTGTCTTCTAACATCAAAAGCAAACCTAGAATTTAGGAAACATTTAAAAAAGCATCTTTACAGGAAGACAATTTTGAGGCAGTAAGCAAGCTATTCTAAGACATTAATAATAAAACTTGTAATTGAATTCTGATTCCTGCATTTACTTAAGTGTATGATATTGTTTGCTTTGAAATATACTAAACTGTAGATAAAGTAACTTGGTCAGTTGTGACTTCCTATCCATTGCTGCTGCAAGAATGCTTTAATCAGTCTTCCTAATCAAGGTATTTTGAACTCCTTTCCCCCAGTGAATTAAATAAATTTTCTTACTGATAAGTCAGCTCAGTCTCATGATTTTTCACTCATTTTCACCTATTCAAAAACTATTATGCTAGTTTTGCTCATTATCAGTCTGGTCCACTGTGAAACTGCAGCATCTTATTTTTTATTTAACATTCTTCTGCTCTCCTTTCCTGATAAGAGCTAACTCAATTTTACCTCTGTGTAGGATGACTCACATTATTCAAGGATCCAGTCAAATCAGGCAAAATGCTAGTCAAAGATTCAGAAAAGTTACAGGAAAGATGCCTAGCAGTGTCCAAACTTTTAGAAATGGGTCCTTTAAATATGTGATTAAAATATTTTTTCATACAATATATTTAATATATTTTGATCATGTTTTCCCTTTTCACTTTTTATTGTTTTTGTATGTGTTTAGAGAGAGAGAGAGAGAGAGAGAGAGAGAGAGAGAGAGAGAGAGAGAGCAAAGTTTGGTAGATATCCAGATTTTTCTTATTGATTCTTTCTAAGATTCATCCCTGAAATAGAGAAGGCAATTCCTGCAGTTTCCAGTGAGCTAGATTAATGCACAGGAAATTCTTCATTCACCAAATACATCTTTCACATAGTCCTGTGAAAAGGAGACTATTCATAACACTGGAAGTCTTCAGAAAACTGAGAGAATTTACTTTTATCCACATGTCACATAAGTTTGTTTGAGCTAAAGTGTTCAAACTCAGGATAAACACCACACACATTCTGCTCTTGCACAGTCTCAAAGTTTATCCTTGACATGCAGCACAGATGAGAAAGTTCCCATATGACACTCATCTAACTAAAATGTAATTTCAAAAATGTGGAAATATAAACTATTCCTTGAAAAGTTATAAATGAGGTTAATTTTCTTTAGTGTTTTGTTGTAATAATTTCAAGGGCTCAGTGGTATACTTGAATGTCTGTAATGTATACATGCTATGAAATATCAGAAATGAACTCTATCAACATTGTCACTTTTATTTACTTCCGTATTAAAACATTTTACAAAATCCTATACACATAGTATTTTAGTGGATTTTTTTTTAGAAACTGTGGCTGATTTGGGATATGCATCTTTCTTGTAAGTTTTCATACAGCCACTATAGAAATCAATGTGGCAGTTCCTCAGGAAGCTGGGAAAGGTCTACCTCAAGATCCACTGTACCACTCTTAGACTTAGCCAAAGGATGTTTCATCCTATTACAGGAACACTTACCATATTCATTGCTGCTCTATTCCTAATAGCCAGCATTTGGAAAAAATCTAGATGTCCTCTAATTGATGAATGGATAAAGAAAATTTACACATGGAATATTATTTTTCTATTAAAAATATAAAATCATGAAACTTGTAAATAAATGGATGGAATTAGAAAGAAATCATAATGAGTGAGATGCCCCAGAACCAGAAAGACAAATGCAGTATATATTTGCTGATATATACATTAGCTGTTAACTCAAAGATTAACCAAGCTATGGTTTATAACATGTGCTTATTTATATATTCATGAAGAATATTTATACAGCCAACATGTATAAACAAAGAAAAAGGTTATGAATGAACTTGAAAGAGAGAGCAAGTGGTGTTACATGGGAGGGTTTTGGAGGGAGGAAAGAGAATGGAAAATGAAGTAATTGTATTATGATATAACAATAGCATATATTGTTATATGCGGGCGGGAGTAGCAAGAAAGATCAGTGAAGTGACCTTGTTGAAAATAAATTGGCATCTGAACAAACCACAACCAGGGGAGCCTCACATCCAATTTGGGTTTGAGTTACTTCTCAGTGCCTCTTTTGGTTGACTGTTAATTTCTTTCTCTTAATTTAAAAAAAATCTATAATTTTAATGAATGGATTCTCTATTCTTTTATCTCTTATCACAGATCCTTCTTTTACCACAGATTTTCTATTTATAAGTATATGGAATGTTCACTAAAACAGATCATATTCTATACCATCAGATAAATTAGGAAATATAAATATATGGCGATATTTTATTTGTGCTGAAATTTGATTTTGTTTGTATGTTAATAAAGTTGCTTGGAGATCAGAGCTAATAGCAAGCCATTTAGCAGAAGTCTGGCAGTGGTGGCACATATCCTTAATCTGATCACATGGCAGGCAGAATCTCTGTGTGTTCAAGGACACAGCCAAGTGGTGACCCAAACTTTTAATCTCAGTATTAACCATAGAGAGCTGGAGGTCTGTATAGACAGGCAGTGATGAGGAAGTCATGTGGTTGGATTTAGAACCAGTGAGAAGGCAGAAGAGAAAGGCAATAAAAAGACAGAATACAGGAAGAAGGTCTCTCTCTCAGGGGAAGGACAGAAGTGAGCAGTAAGATAGCTCTTGGCTTCTGCTAGATCTCTGGGCTTTTAACTCTTTATATGGCTCTGTGATTCTTATTTAATAAGACTGTTTAAAATTACATCTAAATAAATATTTTTAAACAACTTATTATATCTTATCAAATCATTGTGTAATCCAAGTAGAAATCAATAACAAGAGCATGCAAATCAACAGATGGAATGTATAAATATGTTTTATGAAACAGCGGTTTCTCTGTGTAACAGCTCTGGTTTTCCTGGAACTCTAGACCAGGCTGGCCTTGAATTCACAAAGACCCACATGCCTCTGTATCCCCAGTGGTGGGATTAAGGGCATGCACCACACCCGGCTAAGGAGTGTATTAATAATCTTCAACACATGTACAAACTATAATTCCATTCAGTTTTAAAGGAAACAAAAACCAAGGCATTCAAAGGAAGGCTGAATGGAGCTTCCATTCATTATGTTAAGATGAATATGATAGATTTGGTACAGTTAACACTGCACTTTCCTCATATGTGGAATATCTATTTATATCTATCTATCTGTGTATGCATATGCATATACATCTATGCATATCTATACTTCATGAAAGTGAGAAAGAAATTGCGAGAGGGACAAAAATATCTTCAGCAAACAGGTCAAGATTAAAATAGAGTCAGTAATAGAATTCATTTGACAGGAAAGCAAAGAGGGATCTACTAAATGAATAAAGAGTGGGGAGACACAGAAGGCATTCGGGTAGATGCAAGTGTTGTGAGAGGGTGTGATGATGCACATGAATGAAAATGTCATAAAGAATCTGCATTATGCTCTAACTTACATAAACAATTAATTTCAAAAACTTGTCTAAGCCAGGTATGACGACTCATACTCTTAATCCCAGCAGGCCATGAAGAGTCAGGAGGAGCTCTGTCAGTTAAAGGCCAGGTGTTCTACATAGAAACTTCCAGCAGCCAGGCTACACAGTAAGACCTGTCTCATATAAGTGTGGATTTGATAGCTCAGCATAGGTGAAGGAAAGAGAATTAAATTTTCTTTCCTTAAGTTTCAGACTTGCAGATAACTTCAAAACATCTGGCATAATTTGGCACACTCAACTAGCTTGATAAAACATATTTTACTTTGAGGCTTTCTACTTTAATTTTTAAAATATAAATTCTACAAATCTTGAGAAAGATTTAAAAAATCCTGAAAGTCTTGAAATTCCTTATTGAGTTATTAAATAGTGTAAAAGTGTAACAATGAGTTGACAGCTCTCTTTTCACAGTTTTAGGGACATCATGTATTTGTTTAGAGTGTGTTACTTTTCAATTCTGTTGTATTCTATTGCTTGGAGTGAAACTTACACATTCTAAAAATATAAGCAAAGGGAGAACTGCTATGCAGTTCTTTGCTACTTAAAAAATGTAAATGAATGCCTTGTAGCTAAAATAAGAATTATAAGAATGAGAAATTGGGCTATAGTAGAACTAATTCTCATAAATTTCAAGAGTATTTGAAATGAAATATTTTTCTACTGAAAGAAACTGATGAGTGGAATCACATTAAACTCTTCTGAAAGTCTAAGTTCTCAAGGAAGTTTATACTGACAGAGAGTACGAGGACGTCGGCTTCCAAAAGTAGAGACTCAGGAATTGACTCTTTGGGAAGACAATATGTAAAGTTCAACAAAGGCCAATGCGATTTACCTCAAGATTGCTTATTTTTAAAAATATTTTATATTTATTTTATATGCATTGGTGTTATGCCTGCATGTATAACTGTGTGAGGGTGTCTGATACCCTAGATTTGAGTTGCAGACAGTTAAGAGCTGCCATGTGGGTGCATGGAATCGAACCCAGGACTTCTGGTAGACCAGACAGTGCTGTAAATTTCTAAGCCATCTCTCCAGCCCTCAAGATTGTTTCTTAATGTCTATTCTGGATCACTTTATAGTCAACTTGATCATATCATTTGTGAAACCTGAAAATGTCTGCACAAAGGCAACCAGTGTGTTTGTGACTTGTAGACAGCCACACAAAAAAGCAGAGCTTCTTTTTTTGTCATATTGCTCTTCCTGTCATGGTTTTTCTTGGAAATAGCCAAATTTGTAGTGAATAGTAATAATCTAGACATACAGTAAATGTCTGTGAAACACCCACACAATTTGTTATTCTTTTTCTAAGTTTCTAATTTTACTCACCTATTTCTTTGTCATTACAATCTGAGGTTGTCTTGATGGGCAATGAAGTTGCAGATGCAAGAAAGACCCTTTAACTGAAAACCAGTCTATGGATAACTTTCTTAAACTCTGTCTTTTATTACAAATACTCAGGATCTAAGTTATATGCTTGTGTATAGCTAACTACCTGGTAATTAAATACATTTTAGAATTAATTTTATATTTAATTATTTGTGTATATGTCATGTGAGTATGGGTTGTCTGTCTCTCTGAAATTCAGATTTTTCAATTTAGTTAGTAACTGCATTTGTAAGATGGGTTTATGGTATCTCTGAGGTAAAACATAAATAAGTTATCTAAGTAAGCACTTAGCATAGTACCATGTTGTGATGTCCAAGTAATTTAATAACAGTGGTGTCCTCACTGCTGTGGACAATACTTGTAACACATTACTCATACATGTGAACACTAAGACAAGTGGAAAGAAAACTAGGTTCCTTCACCCATTTCAGAGTCCAACAGGTCACAGACAATAAAAGGAAAGCAGGCAGAGTTCCTTGTTTGTATAAACTGCAGGACTTCAGGCTTCTTGTTTCAGTTTAGGCATCATTACTGATTCTTGGTAGTACTCAATAAAGTGGTTGACACTCATTTAAGATACCTTTGGCATTAGAAACAGAAAAATTAATGGAAATGACTTAAACATTAGGTAATGAAAGTGGTTTACATTTGGCAGTAAGTCCAAACAATCGTTTGAATAAGTGATGAAGGGATTAAGAGAATCACCAGGTCATGAAGTCTCAAAAATGCCCTTTATTTTTTTTTTAAAAAGGATTTATTAGCTTTTGTTTTTAGAGTATGTGTATACTATTTTGCCTGCCTATATGCCTGTGAAACACGTGCATGCAGTGTTCACAAAAGCTAGAAGACAGTGTTCACTCCCCTGGAACTTGTTTTGCAAACTTCTGTGAGTTTTCATGTGGTTGTTGGGAATTGAACCCAGGTCTTCTGGTAGAGCAGTAAGTGGTCTTAACTTCTGAACCAATTCTCTAGCCTTGTCTTTCATACTTTGATCTGCTGCCTTCCATATATGGTTGAACTTCCCTCATATGCGTGAGATGGTGCCCCTAAACGCCATATTCTACATCAAATTATAGAAGAATATATGAAGAATATTATCTTATGTGTCAATTTAAATATAAAGAAATCTAACCTGGAAGCATTTAGAAGTACACAATTTTCTGTAATTCAATAATTGTGAAAAAAACACAAATAAACAAACCCTCTATGATTGGCTTACACAATTACTATTTGTGAATGACTGAAGTGAAAAGAAGAGCTAGAATATTTTAGTATTCAAATAGCATATAAAACACTGAGGATTTCTCAAATACTAAGGATAGTACTCAATTGTATTTACTATAGATACATGATTATACACACGAAAAGCTATAGTATATTAATAAATACATTAAGAGTTTTAAAGAATTTATCATTCACATAAAATTATAGTTTCCATAGAGGTAATACATGCCAGAAAGCATATTAGTTGTTAAAGTGTAAAGGTGGTCTTATTTTAAAATATTCCTTTATTTTATCAATCAATACATTACTTGGCTTTGCTAAAGTTATACTCACAAATGAATAGTTTCACAATGACTTTATTGTCATTCCAAAAGAATCATTTGTTTCTTTGCCATTTCTGAATCAGGCTCTTTAGTGGGTATTTAGGGATGGGTTTGTTATCTCAGAGTCACAGTCTTTCTATGACAAATATAAAGAATGAACACTTGCTTATTAATTACTAATACTATCCTAAATTGAAAACAAATAGCAGTATATTCAGAAAGTCTTGGGTATTAGGCAACAATTTAGTTTATACATAACTCTTTCCATAAATTCAGGTGTTTCCATCTGTCTTGCAATACATGTGCACAGAGAGATTCCACTTAAAGCACAGTTTTCATGAAACCTGATGTTGCCCTTGCTAGCTTTGTTACAGTTTGATGGGAGGTGTTTCCACAGGCTCGTGTGTTTGAACACTTGGTCCGGTTGGTGATAGTGTTTAGGAAAGTCTCAGAAGTTTAGGGATACAAAGCCTGGCTATCATATGTAGGACAGTAGTGACAGTCATCCAGGTTACAGTTGGTCCCATTCTCGGTGATATCTCTGCTTCCTTAATCAACAAGTTGGGAATAAGCCACACCACTTTCACTTCCACAGATCCAGCAACAATGCCCTGCTTTCTCAGCACGGTGAACTTAACTCCTTGAAACCCTGACTAAAATAAACCCTTGACACAGGAATTCTGTCACAGCAGTGAACAAAGTAACTAACACAGCTGGAGGCGAATTCTAAGAAACATATATAAGAATCACTGTGTACAAGGTGAGGTAGGAAGAATGGGAATGAGTGACATGTACCTGGTTACCTGGAAGACAAAATTGACTATATGAACACTGGAAGCAAAAGTGAGGCTTTTGTGAAGATATGGGAATCACTCTAATAGGCTATGGATTTCGTCTGTCACATACTTTATTCATAGCAACAGAGAATGAAAGAATATGGACTAGTAAAGACACATGTTTCAAATAGTTTAAGGTTCGATTGGTGGCAAAACCCTTCAATCCTGAAACTATTTAGGTCGAGGCAGAAGAATAATGATTTCCAGGCCTGCCTTAACTAATAATTAGGAACAAACTTATATGAATGAATTACTGGATTCCAGAATATCAGAAAATAACTTTAGTTTTTAATAGAGAGATGAAGAAGAGGGCAATATTGAGGTAGCCTGACATTTTACCCTTACATGGGCATGACTGTGATGAATAATAATGCATCAAAAGAAGAACTAATTTCCTGCAGGGTGGAATTGGGGAAGAGATATAGCATCTTCAGATACAGTAATTTGGATGGAGAGAGGAATCCAGCTGGGGAATGCTTAGTTTTTGAGAATTTAGAAATAAACTTTGGGTCTTATGAGTTGAATGTATTGTTTATTTATATACTGTGCCTGGTGATAATAATTAAGATTACTATCCAGTAGATTTTCAGGAAACTAGAGATACTATAACTGAAGTAGTCAGAGAAGAAAGAATACAAACGAGCACACAGTGTGCTAACTCTGTACCCATGGATAATTTTGAGCTCAGTGGGAACGTTTTCAGGAAAGACTGCTCAACAAGTGATGCAGTGAGCAGGGACTGTGCATGGACACCAGTAA
Source organism: Peromyscus leucopus (assembly GCF_004664715.2). NCBI lineage: Eukaryota > Metazoa > Chordata > Mammalia > Rodentia > Cricetidae > Peromyscus > Peromyscus leucopus. The sequence continues at coordinate 49,202,739 of NC_051064.1, forward strand.
GGGAGGCTTTGGGAGCTCTGGAGAGGGTTGACTGGACAGGCGGGGCAGAAGGTAGCTGATTTCGTAGTCTGGTTTCCACTGGGAGTGCATCACACCCACATCATTGTAAGGCTGGAAATTTGTTAAGTTGGGGTATCACTTGTTGGGTGGGGACTGTCTATCCAGTGTTCAACAACCAGTAACAAATCCATTCCCACTCTCATTAGTTTTCTCCTTTGTTTTAGTGACACTTGAATCTGAGTTTTCCTCATTACAGATAATCAAGTCAACAAATTTGAAACTGGTTTGTAAGGGCAGTAGTTAGATGATTTTAGTGCTATAGGTAAAATACAAATAATTGGATCAAATCAGACACATATGAAGTTATTTAAAAACTATTTATAATTGTTCCATTTGATGTATAATATTTCATACAGGTCTAAGTCAATAAATAAGTTATTCCCTGAAAAACATATATATTTATTTCCCTTAGTCAGAAGTCATTAGTTAATCCTCCACATTTTAGAAAGAGTAGCAGACCATCATTATTATTGGATTCATTCTGAGGCTTATTTTGACTCTTTTCTCAGCTAGAAAATGTCAGCCTCAGATATGCTGGTCTTATTTCTAGTCATTCAGACCTACACAGTACATTGTTGTGCCTTTTGTTTTAGATGTCTGTTTTCATCATTTGCCCAGGTAATGGTTTCCTCGTCTCTTTAATTTTAAAGAGGTATTTGTGATGCAATGCACATCTTTACCTGTTCTGTCTCTTACTGCGACAGGCTGAGGGGCTTTGTTCTTTTCAATAGCTCAGGCATCATGGGTGTACCTCTCCTGGCAATATCCGTGCTCTATGAAGCACTTTACTTCAAAGCCTGTTATGCTCTATAATGGAATTATAAATTCATATCATTTGACATACAGGGAATTTTAATAGTTTTTTGATAAAAAAAAAAACATTGATTCATACATATCACAGAGACTGAAGTATATTCCACAACTCTAAGAGGCAGTAATTTGAGACAATCTTGACATTCATAGTATCAATAGGATTGTGTTTGAATACAAAATAGGTACAATAATGTACTTAGATTTACCATTCTGATAATTGATTTTTATGAAAGATTTGAATAAATCAGAAAGTGCTTTGCAAAATTTAACCAAAACACTTAAGGGCCATACAACTATAGTCTTATGAGGGACATATAGAGAGAAAGATTAGCATAGAGAAAAGAGGTTTACTCTTCTGGGGCAACTGTTTGGTGTGGTCTATAAGATGATGATTAGGACTTTTTCTCTTTCTTTTTTCAACATCCATTTCCAGAAGAGATAGAATAAGAAAAGAAATTTAAAATGCAGTAGTAATTTAGACTAATATTGTACATGGATTATTATCTGTGTATAGTTAAAAAGCAGTCAAAATATTTTATTTGGTCTAAACTTAAAATAAGATTAAAATCTTAGAATTGAGGAATTTTTAGTGTGAGACTCTTGCTGATTCAAAAATATGCATAACCTTAAAAATAAGAATTAAAAGATATGTTAACATATATTTTTGTCCCTTTTTTATTTAAATTATAAGTAGATTATTTTGTGCATAACAGCAAAAACATTCAACAAATAGGTATATTATGCCCATATTCAGGGCACTTGTCTGAATTTAATTACCTACTATATAACAGGCAGCCGTTAACTCCACAGGCAATAAGTACCTAACAGGGATCATTAAAAAAAAAGAAGAACAGTATTAGGAAGTAGAATATAAACTCAAATACAGCACACTGTTTTTAAATTTGATCCTATTATTGTTTGTACAAGTATTGCACACATTGAAAATAATTGTATGCAAAACCTCAGCTATACAATTATGTTTGCTACCCAGTACTACATAACTCTCATCTTCTATAACAGTGTTTCTCAACCTGTGTGTTGCAACCCCTTTGGCAACCCTCTCTCTCCAAAAATATTTACCTTATGATTCATAACTGAAGCAAAAATACAGTTGTGAAGTAGCAAAAAAAATAATTTTATAGTTGGGGTCAATACAACATGAGGAACTGTATTAAAGGATTACAGCATTAGGAAGATTGAGCATCACTGTCCTATAGGCTATATGAAATAGCAAGTTAAATTTCTTCATGTTGTCATAAAAGTAGCTTTGTCTGTCTACTCTCCAAGCTTGCCCCAACTTAATCTGTGTTTCTCTTTATGTCGATGTAGCTGTATCTTTCCCCTCCATTTTCTGCACATCAGTTTTTGGTGAAATGCCTTAGAGATAATTGTGTATGACTACATATTGTTATAAATTATTTCTAGTGTGTCATTTGAATTTTTAATTATATTTAATTCTTTATTCAACTTGCCAGTCAGTTCAGTTTCAGTCTTTCCTAAACAGTAGAGTAGAGAAACCTCTGTACTTGTATTTGTATAATCTGCTGAACAGATTAACATATGATCAGGTACTATTTGCTCAGAGTATATAAGCGATTCTATTTTGAAGGGTACAGCAAAGAAAACCTAGGGAAATTACTCACCACTGATAATGTTATACTAGCATTATAGAGGTTTTAAAATAAAATTAAGGAGAAATTTTGACATGTCCTCTGAAATGTTCAGAACCAGCAGCTGTGACATAAATGTGAAGTTTACCAATTGAAGATATAAAAAGATAAAGAATCCTGAGGATATCTAAGACCAGTTAGATAGACAGAACTTCAGTGTATGTCTGAAGTAGCTTTGAATTTGAGACAGAATGTGATGAAATTAAGTGTCTTCTTGTCCTCAGGATCTGCTATGATTGTGAGTCCTAGAGACGAACAGAAGAACAGGACTTCCACAAATAACCTCACATTTCATGGGGTATCATGATTATGAGCTACTTGCACTTGTTTCCAGTGTCAGAAATAATCATTTCCTTTCTAGGTTCTAAAATATATTACCTTTTTTTTTGTCCACTCTCACTTTTACAAACTCCACAGTGAAATAAGTTTGGTGAAACTTAGCCATTGGAGGCAGTGATATATCAGAAACCAAGGACAACACGTATGTGCGAGACATCCAAGAGGCTAAGGGGATCTCTGCTTTCCTGTGACCTGCTTTTATCAGAACTATGTCTGCTGAAACAGCCCTCCCTTGTTTTCCTTCCTGTATCAAATCCTTCATCTTTTATACTCTTCAAACTTTACACTCTGGCATATTGCCTATCAATGATTTAGTTTACTTCTGTTGTGGGCAGGATATAATAGTAGGAAAGGCAAGGAAAGCAAAGGAATGCGTAACTTAAAAAGGCTGTAACACTTGACCTGAGAAGTTGAGTGATGTAAACCAAACAACCCTCTAGACCCAGGAATGCACAGAAAAAAAAGTTAACATACAGAAATTTCACTAAAGGAGAAAAGTGTTTTAAATTTCCTTACCCATATCAGAAGGGTAAAATCCTTCTGGTAGAATACAAGTAGTTAGGTCTATTGAGATAGCACTATGATGTTACTCATACTCCTGATAATGAAGAAAGATTTGCATCCTCAATGCCTGTACCTTAGACATGCATATAGGATGCAGAACTTGTCAAGAGATAAAATATGCTAAATGGAAAACAGACTTACCTTTTACTTCAAACCACTTTGTATGAAATGAGGATCACCAATTTCTCCTGAATTGTTTAGCATTTATCCCAGAAGAAGAAATGGAAAGCTATATGCTCTGATTAGTTATTGTCAACTTAACATAAACTAGGGTCACCTGAAAGAGGCAATATCAGTTGAAGAATTCCCTTGAGGTCTATGGGCATTATGTTAGGAATTTTTTTTTAACTGATGATTCATACAGGAGTGCCCAGCCCACTGAGGGCAGTGATATCTCCAGGTAGATGAGCCTAGGTAGAAAGCTAGCTGAGCAAGCCTAAGGAAGCAAGTCAGTAAGCAGTTTTCCTCCATGCTCTCTACCTTAGTTCCTGCCTTCAGTTTTCTGCCTTGAGACCCTGCCTTGACTCTCTAACTGATGAATTGTTACCTGGAAGAATAAGAGGAAATAAATAATTGTCTCCTTGAGTTGTTTTTGGTCATAGTGTTTATCACAGCAACAGAAATACAAACTAGAACATAATATATCTGGGAGGAAGGAGAATTTTGATTGTTAAACAGTAGGTCCTTAAAGGTCAATGACTGTAAACAGGAATATGGGTTTAGAGGTCCTCAGTCTAGGTGCTAATTTTATTACCCAGATAATATAAATAATAGGGAGAAGCCGGGCGGTGGTGGCGCACGCCTTTAATCCCAGCACTTGGGAGGCAGAGGCAGGCGGATCTCTGTGATTTCAAGGCCAGCCTGGGCTACCAAGTGAGTTCCAGGAAAGGCGCAAAGCTACACAGGGAAACCCTGTCTCGAAAAACAAGAAACAAAAAACAAACAAACAAAAATAATAGGGAGATGACTTAGCACCTCCTTTTTAGATATTTATAATATATATTTTTTGAAATTATAATATAATTATATAATTTTCCTCTTTCCCTTTTCTCCCACCAACCATTCCCATACAACCTCTTGCTCTCTCTCAAATTCATGGTCCCTTTTTCTTTAATTGTTGATACACACAGCACACACACACCCCCAATACTCTTTTGGATGACTGATGAAATAAAGAGTACTTAAGATAATAAAACTGTGAGTGATAATCTATGTGGAATTCTACATTCTACACTTTGGGAATGGAGCTGAAGAAGAGCATGTTGTTAGTGGGTTGGTGACAAGTTGGGTGTTACATTTTTAAGAACTGTAGAAAGAGAAGCAGCACCCTGCACAAGGCCTCCAACAGGAACCCCAACAGAGCAGCAATGTACAACTGTCCCAGTTCACAGGCTTGCATCGAACACATAGCAAATTAGTTCTTGAGTCAAAAAGAAAAAGTCAAAGCAAAAAGAAATCAATGTGAGAGAACAGGTCAGACATGCCTTGTGAGCTGAATGGTACAGTTTCTTGGACTGTGGATCCTTTCTGGGAAAGATACATGGTAGTGCCAGACTCTATACATATCAAATAAACAGAGGAATTAGAGATGAAAAAGGGACCACCTGCCATCTTCACACCTTTGATACTTCTCTATGAGCAACTTAAAGAACTAGTCAGTAAAGTGGTAGGATATCACTCTGGGGAATACAAGTCTGTCCTGGGCCGAGACAGGATGAGGCTCCATGAGATTGGGCCAGATTTGTTCAGAACCGTGGAGCTTAGGGGGGTTTCCAGAGGGTTGACTGTGAGGGAACTGACTTGGTTACTCTCCCCTTCCCTAGGAAATATTGTTGGTTTGAGGCAGAGAGACAAGAACTTTGGAAACAAAGTGATTTTTGATGGTGTGTAATAGGATGGCGGTAAAGAGAGAGACAGGTTAGTGCAAGTGGTAAGTTTTCTTTATGATTATGCATGGAGCCTCTGGGTCATGCTGCTCATTGGATCACTCTTCTTTTTAGGTGCAGTCTCATTAATTTTCTCCCTTCTTTCCCTTTTAGTTGCTCAGATTTTATATCCATATTATGTTTAACATTTCCTCTCCAGAGTGCACACTTAATAGGAAGTTACACTTGCATTTTCTGGTGGGATATATCCTATTGACAAGTCAGAGAAGGTAGGGCTGTGCATTGGACTGTGGAGCATGGCTCCTGAAACATAGCATGTACTTCACAACTGATATATTCCGTACAATGGGCATTGCAGTGATCTCTTATCTGCTATATGCTGTTGAGCTTCAGATGAAATGGAAGGGAACAAAGAAAACTGAATTTGGTGGGTACCTAAAAGAGAATTACACCTTTTGATGGAGGAATAAATACATTTGTAGGCATTTGTGAATTTTCAGAAGGCATCACAGATTTGAAGGGCTTTTGATAGTGGCTAAATAATACTTTTGCATGAGTTCCAAACTAGGAAAGAAGAATGTTAAGAAATCTTAGATCAGGCCTGAGATTAATAACAGGTTGAGCTGTCTAAAGGCCCAAGGAATGTGTATAAGCAGTGTGTGAGAAATCCAGTCCAAAAGAAGTTTTATGGTCTGTCTGTCTTGAGTCAAGGGTAAGCTTGAAAGGATGACATTATCAAAACAAGGAAAGTTCTGAAATCATCAATGATATGTTTGTGGATGAAAATGTATCTATTATAAATAGGCCAAAGAATATAAATGGGGTATACAATACATTTCAACTTTTGTAACAGTTTTGTAAAAGGCTCTTAGACCTTTCCTGGGTTTACCCTTGCCATTTCTGCACGTTACACAACAAAGGTAAACCCCCATCAGTCCTACCGCATAATTGTCACACTGCTAGGAGTGCAAACAGGCAGAGATCCCATTGATGACTAGGGAGCAATACATAAGCATGGGCTCTGATTTTGGGGCAGCTTCTCTGACTTCTTAAGTCATTGTTAGCCATAGCAGTGAAGAGAAAAGGACCAACGGAAAATCCCTGTGAACCACAGAGAAAGTTGCCAAGAGAGGCAAGGACTAAAGAAAATACACAAGGAAGCAATGATAAGTGACAAAGGGTAATGGTTAGTCCTCTGTCAATGATCACATTACATCTCAGAGAACTCACCATCACTCTCCAAAGACAGTGGCAGAATAGACAGAAACCTACAGCCCAACACTACACTGCCCATAAGGACTCATTTCAGATTGGCGAATCTGCATAGGCTGAAGGAGAAGGTGGAGGTGAGCAGCAACTCTGCTGAATGCCTTACAATGCATAGCTTCTCCTCTATCAAAGTGCCACAAGTACAGACTTTGAGAGACACTGCTTCAAATGTAACAGAAATACATACTGGAGCAAAATGTTAAAAATAAAACCCTAGGATTATTAAGTTTGTTTCTTGTTTTTCAAGTAATTTGTTTTTCATTTTACTCTATTAAATAAAGGTTACAGTCAGTCATGATTCTTCACTGAATTCTTCCACTGGGCCTCAACACATTGGACTAATAATCAACAGGAAGCAATTCCTACTAACAGTAAAAGTGAAACTAAGTTGTTTTCTGATTTGAACATCAAGAAAAAGACAGATGTCAAAATTCACACAGTGCCAGGTTCATCTGGCATGGCAATGAACTTTCCTCTGCTTCACTGCTTCTGTCCTTTAATTCTTACAAAAGTGATGTGATGGTAATCAGACAGATAATTGTCCATTAATCTGTCTCCCTGTAGCTACATTATAAAAAAAAAAAAAAAACTCCCATGCATACATGCTTAAGGATACATTGTGAGACACCACTGGGTGATTTTGTGTGAGTGACGTAAAATACTCTTTGGCAATTCTAGATAGTGTAGCTTACTTACCATGCTGAATGAAAGCAGTCCCACATACGTACACTATAGCTCCTTAGCTCCTACATCTAGGATGCACTAAAGAAAACATTAAATTTGGTAATAAAACAAATGAATATTACATAATCTGATGATCCAATAAGCACAAGATGCATGAGCCTGTTGCTGGCCTAACATGGTGTACTGTTTAACAGCAAATGATGCTTTCTAAGGAAGTGAAAAAACTCTGGTCTAAAGTATTGATAAATAGAGATAGCATAGTGTGTTAGTCAGCTTTCCATCATCATAACTGAATATTTGAGACAATCAGCTTCAATATGAGGAAGGATTGGTTTTAGCTCACAGATTGAGGATTCAGTCCATGGTTTGTTAAGTCTTTTGCCTTGGTACCTGTGATGACACAGAATATCCTGCCCAGGACTCAGAGTGGAAACCAAATGAACAATCACATGTGTACACAGAAGAAATCCATGTTCTATGTTTCTTCTGTCTATCTATTTAGCTATCTATCTATCTATCTATCTATCTGTCTGTCTGTCTGTCTGTCTGTCTGTCTATCTGTCTATCTATCATCTATCTGTCATCTATCTATCTATCTATCTATATGTATCTATGTATGTATGTATGTATGTATGTATGTATCTATCTATTGTAGCTGGAGGGCTTCTCTCCAGGTTCCCCAAGCCCCGCAGCCCCACAATCCACTTATAAAATAATCACTCAGACGCTTATATCACTTATAAACTGTATGGCCATGGCAGGCTTCTCGCTAACTGTTCTTTTATCTTAAATTAACCCATTTTTATAAATCTATACCTTGCCACGTGGCTGGTGGCTTCCCGGCGTCTCTACATGCTCTTCTCCTCGCGGTGGCTGCAGTCTCTCTCCCCTAGCCTTCCGCTTCCCAGAATTCTCCTCTCTCCTTGTCCCACCTACCTCCTGCCTGGTCATTGGCCATCAGTGTTTTATTTACATAGAGTGATATCCACAGCACTTCCCTTTCTTCTTTTTTTTAAAAAGGAAGGTTTTAACTTTAACATGGTAAAATTACATATAACAAAACAATTACCGAGCAAGAATTATAGTTACAATATTAAAGAAGATGTCCTATCTATCTTATATTTGTGAGTTTAAGGTTTTATATCTAACTTATCTTTTATCATAACTGAGGAAATTACAACTATCTAGTTTTCAACCACATCAAAGACCTGAGAAGGAACATAATGGTACCTGAGAAATGGTAGATGGATGCAAGCAACTTTCGGGAATCTTGCAAAAGTAGACCAAGACAGCTGGCAGCCTGGACAGTCACCTGATGTTTCTCAGCATTGTTGGTGCATTCAAATTGGCTACAGGCCTAGAGTATCTGACAGACCATTTTCAGAAGCAGGATTTCTGAGAGACCATCTTACCCTGTCTTGGCAGAGTACAGTGGTCGCTTTCCTTGTGTCCCGCTTGTCCAGAAAGGACAGCATTGCATTTGTACTGTCAGCCGTCAAGGCAAGGGCAGTTCTTTGCCCAGTAGGCCATTTTGTGCCAAAAAGACAAACTTCCAAATGGAAATGTCTTAGAAGCCCAACATTCTCTCGGGATCAATTGGTGCAGCCAGGAGCAATTGTGTCTCACGTCAACAGAATTCTAAGTTATTTAAATGCCATATTCTCTAGGTCTATGAAGTGTTTGAAGATTACCTATCTATCTGAAATATATCTATGTATACTAGAAGACTTAACTAACATGGCTACAAATATGATTATCATAGATGACTGATTATTAATCTATTTTTAATCATCCATTACAATTTTAAATGAGTTAAACATAATACCTCAAACAAGAATAGAAATATATATATACAGTATAACAAAATTAACTTCAAGTTTGTATTAATAAACTAAAATTTATACCAATGTAAAATATTTTAAACATAAACTAAAATCTATACCAATGTAAAACATTTTAAACAAGTTGTTCTTTAAAAGTAGGTTCATTAATCTACCCTTTTATCTTATCATCTCCATATCCTCCTATATATCTATATTATATCCCCCCCCTTTTTTTTTTTTAGAAAGAGATCACATTTATAATCAACCTGTTTTAAATAAAAATATTGGTTTTTCTCTGTCCCACACCAGAGGGCTCTTGTGATTTGGGACACAAGAATCTTTTAACCATTTTTTTTTTAAAGCAATATGTTTGGGTTTAGAGGGGGAGTGAGCCAATTCCACCTCTAAAGCCAGCTTGGTATATTTGGGAATTTGGGCGTAGCATCTCTTACTACTTCCTGCTGGAGGGGGGCGCTGTATCTTATGGGGATACAAAGAAAATTTTAGACCTATGGGGTAGTCCGTGAGGCTGTATTGTGTGAACCAGTTGCCTTGAAACCGGTCTGGATGTTGGATCATCTGGGCCATGGTGTCATCGGAGTCCTTTCAGGGGGTCTTGGCTGGTGAAACCTGATGTATCTTAATCTGGAACAAATCCACAGCCTCTGGCTTTCTGTGGAGACAAAAGCAGAACTTCTTTTCCAAAGTAACATATCCTTATATCCAAATTTTGAAGTCAAGGTACTTTTAAAATATACATTTTGGCATAACTCAACAGCTTTTGTAATGAAATGTTTTTCTTCAGTTACGAATATCAAAGACAACATAATCCAGATTCTCTGTGTGGTAGCCATCGTTACGTGGCTTATTTTTTATATTATCTTGAGCCTCGAGCCTATTGCTTTAAACTGTACATTGTAAGCCTGAAACGGCGCTGTGGCTGCTGGCTCCGCCCACTTCAGCTTCCCAACATGGCAGTGGTACGTTTTCCGCCAGCTCTGGGAGTCATCAAGTCTCAGAAATAGTGGGTCTAAGCTTTTATCAAAGCAGCATGTAGCCCAGAAACCTCTTTTTTTTTTTTTTTTTTTTTTTTTTTTTTTTTTTTTTAAATACTAGTAAAGACTAAATCTACCACACAGCTTAATTTGTCGCTGGCAGATGCCTCATTTCCGCCATACTGCAGGTCAAACGCACCCGCCAGGAACCCGCAGTGTCCAAACTTGCGTTTTGCGGCGTCTAGCTGCTCATATGAGACAAGAAGCAGGAACCTGGTTTTGGCTCTGTTTAGAATTGGTTATTAAATATTCTCAGGTTTAAGGTGGAAACTCGAGCCGTTGGGCGCCATTTGTAGCTGGAGGGCTTCTCTCCAGGTTCCCAAGCCCCGCAGCCCCACAATCCACTTATAAAATAATCACTCAGACGCTTATATCACTTATAAACTGTATGGCCATGGCAGGCTTCTCGCTAACTGTTCTTTTATCTTAAATTAACCCATTTTTATAAATCTATACCTTGCCACGTGGCTGGTGGCTTCCCGGCGTCTCTACATGCTCTTCTCCTCGCGGTGGCTGCAGTCTCTCTCCCCTAGCCTTCCGCTTCCCAGAATTCTCCTCTCTCCTTGTCCCACCTACCTCCTGCCTGGTCATTGGCCATCAGTGTTTTATTTACATAGAGTGATATCCACAGCAATCTATCTATCTATCTATCTATCTATCTATCTATCTATCTATCTATCTATCTATATCTATGTATCATCTATCCATCTATGGATGATTTGGGTGATGACATCCAGAGGGATGCACATAGAGAGGTGAACTACCACTAAATCCCTTGGGGATATTTCTATACCGAGTGAAGACCTCTTCTAGGCCCTGTCATTAAAGCTTTCACTATCTTCTCACAGAGACAAGCTAGGACAAAGCCTTTAACATGTGTGCTTAGTGGCCTCTTACTCAGGCCTTATAATACAGTCATATGTAAACTAGAGATACAGTTGTTTATGACTGTTATCAAATTTTAAGCTTTGTTTATGACTGTATTTTTCTCCTTTTATATAGAGGACAGAAAACTAGATGTATTACTCTCACAAATACCTAAGAAATATGCTACGATATTAAGATGGCAGTACTGTCACTAAGTGACAGGCATTTTTTTTCTGTTCTGTTATACTGCCTTAGGACAGGATTCATTCAGTCATATATATGATATATATTTGAATGGTTATGATATATTGTACATTATATATTATGTATAGTTTACACACACATACATGGCATTTGATTAAGTACAATACCTTTTTGTGACACATGTAACTTAGATACTTTTGTTCTGTGAACTAATCTCTCACAGTTGTCCAGCTTTGTCTTACATCTAGACTCTTGTGATGCTTCATTGTGGTAGGCAGGAGATGCCACTTAGACGTCTGGAATATTCTGTTGAGGTATGCACTGTACATCAATAATAAGGTAGCAGATGAACACACTCAAAGGAGCACAGACTCTGGAAGACAAATTTTAGAGATGTTGTTTTTTAACTTGAACTTTAGTAGAAAGGTCACATGGCTGGAATAGTTACAAAAAAAATAAAATTACTCACATATATCATAACTTAAGTATATGCCAGGCATTCCAGTCTTTAGTATAGTTAAAGAGAAAGTATTCCCTGCCTAAGGTAGTATCAGCTCATGGATTAACAGGTTTATAGATAACCTGGCTGTTACATAGAAGAGGAGTTGTTTGACAGCTACTCCAGGATTGACTGGCAAGGGGAAAAGCTCCAGAATGTGCTGGGTGATGAAAATATGCCATTAGTAATGGAGTAAAAGCTTTTCAAACCTGGAAATATTTACTAATGTGTGAAGGCCCAGTCAAAATAATTTGTGCACTGTATTATACTGTAAAAGACACCTATTTGCATATAATTTCATGCTGTGAGACTTTCATGCAACAAAGCTGGTTAATATAGGAGGCTTCTTTGCAGAGGCAGTCATTGATGTGACCGAAACGATGGGAAGGTCACTTTTTCTAAGAGACTATCATCCTTTGAATGGTGGTTTGACAAAGTTATTCATTCTGTCTCTGGACATTAATTGATAAGCTGCTTTGTCCTATCAGTGGTATGCCAGGCTTAAGAACACTGAGGTGGAAGTCAGAGGCAATTGGCTGCACAGTTTTAGTGCTGAGTTATCTGCAGGTGTGTTAAATTCCATTCCTGTCTCATTGTCTGTCACATAAATCAGTGCTACCACAAAACATGTTCAGTGGAAACATGTGCAGATTCAGTTAGTGAATTCTGAGAGCCAGGGAACTCCATAGCTGTTATTTGTTCCTTGCCTTTCTTCCCCAACAACTTATATCCCTGAAGAAAGCACTGAGAGCCAACCACACAACCTGCAAGTAGGGTTCAAAGTGTGTCTGAGATATTCATGATGCCGCTGAATCCAGGCTTAAGTTATACATGAAGCTTTGAATTGCATGCAAGGCTGATGGCATGTTTTTGAATCCTGTGCCATCAGAGACACTTTTCATACTTTCAACTCAGACAGGAGAAGGCTGAGCAGAAGAACATATATGACCAAATCTGATGTTAGCATGTCATCTAGTAACTACAGTAGGACTGGATCGTGCAACATGAATTTTCTCTTGTGTCAGGCTGTTTCTAGATGTCTGAAGAAGCATTTTCTCTGCTGATTTTTAGTTCTCACTCATTTATGTTCTTTCTCCCTACCAACCCCCTCACTCTCTGAACATTAGGAACATTAAGTGAATTCCTGATAAATAATTGAAAGAAAATGGATAATTATGGATAATTATGGACCTAATGAAAGACACTGGTGATCAGACAATTCCACATCTTAAACATCAGCCTACCAACAAAGTTTCAGGTCTTGGAGTACTGAGTTACTGCCATGAGATGTCTCTAGGAAAGTTAGCTAAAGGAGATGAAGGCTTAATTGGTAGTTATATTTCTAACACAGCAACACTGAGTTTCCTTTAGGGAGGTTTTGTAGACAGGTTGTCTATCAAATCTTGACTTGACTATAACTAGGATTCCAAATTTTAACTATGGAACTTACTGACAGTCAGATAAGGAGAGAATATTACTACCTTTGCTTCAGCCTTTAATGACATTAAAGAAAACAAAACAAAACAAAAAGAATAGGAAAGATTGGTAAGAATAGGAAAGAATGGTAAGATCACATTTCAATATTGGAAATATGTACCAAGCCACATGGCATTCAGTGTAACTCATTAAGTCACTGGTCAAAGAAAATCATCTCATGTGTGTGAAGATCCTTAATGTGTCATGATAGTAAATGTTTTTTTCTTTCTTACTTTTTCCTTTTATTGAAAATAGATTTTCTCCCCTGCTCCTCTTCCATGAGTTTCCCTGAGATCTGAGAGAAGGAACCTGATGGAAACCTCCAATTTGGACTATCTGCATAATGTCTGTCTGAGGGTCTTTGCAGTGGCTCCCATTGGCTGTAGGACAAAGCCTCTTTGATGATGACTGGACAAGGCATTGATCTATGAGTACAACAAAATATCTTAAATATCTTTTATTGATTATTTTTTTTTACCAGACATGTTTGGTTATATCTTGAGTCTCCGCTTTCTCCAGTCTTCTGTTCCCGGCTATCCAGGCAGTGTATGGCATTGGTTCCCTCTCTGTTGTGGGCCTCAAGTTAAACCAGACTTTCTATGCCAACATTGTCACAGTAACAGGGCACTGAATCAATTAGGCGGGGCTTATATAGGCTTATGGAGACTGAAGTGGCAAACACAAGTCCTGCATGGGTCTGCACTGGGTCCTCTGTATATGTTACAGCTGTTAGTTTGGTGTTTTGTGGGACTTCTAGCAGTAGGAGCGTGTGTCTCAAACACTTTTGACTGCTCTTGGGGCTCTTTGCCTCCCATTGGGTTGCCTTGTCCTCAAGAGGAGGACTTTTGTTTTGTGTTACAGTATCTTGTTTTGTTGTGTTTGGTTGCTATCTCTTGGAGGCCTGTCAAGGGAAACAGAGGGAGAGTGGATCTGGGGGAGAGGGGTGGTGGAGGGGCGGGAACTGGGAGAGCAGGAAGGAAAAACTGTGGTTGGGATGTATTGTATGAAAGAGGAATCTGTTAAATAAACAAAAAAAAAAAACAGATTTTATCACATAATATATCCTGATTATGGTTTCCCTTCCCTGCATTCCTCCCAGTTTCTCCCCACTTCCTCTCCCATCCAGACCTTCTGTCTCTCATTAGAAAAGAACAGATAATATTAACTTATAATATTAAAATATAAAACTATCACATCAGAGTTGTACAAGACAAACAAGCAGAGGAAAAGAGCCAAAGAGCAGGCACAAAAATCAGAGATCCACTTGTTTGCAAATTCAGGAACCCCATAAAAACACTAAACTAAAAGCCATAATATAAACTCAGAGGAGCAGGTGCATACCCACAGAGGTCCTGTGCATGCTGCTTCAGTCTCTACGAGTTCATATGTGCTTTGCTTGAGTTGATTTCAAATGCCTTGTTTTCCTGGTGTCCCCCATCCATTCTGGCTCTTACATTCCTTCTGACTCCTTGTTTGCTGGTTTTCTGGAGCTCTGAGGGGAGGGGATTTAATAGAACCATTCAATTTAGGGTTGAGTCTTCCAAGGTTTCTTACTCTGTATAAGGTCCAGCAGTGGGTCTCTGTATTTGACCTGATATGGAGGAGAAGGAAGCTTCTCTGAAGATGCTGAGCAAGGCACTGATCTTTGAGTCTAGCAGAATATCACTAAGAGTCATTTTATCACTGCATTTTTTTGGTTATTGCTTTTTAGACAAGTAGTATTTCATTTTATCTTAGGTTCCTGAGCTACCTAGTCACTGGTTATCAGTTACCTAAGCAGTGTCAGGTAAGGGTTCCATCTCATGGAGTGGGCCTTAAGTCAAATCAGATTTTGATTGATCACTCCCACAAGTTTGTGACACCATTACCCTTGCAGGCAAGACACCATTATATATCAGAGGGTTTGTGGCTGGGTTGCTGTTTGCATTTATCTATTGGTTGTGTCAAGAGTACCTTCATGCACCAAAGATGCTTGAACACAGTAAATGTTTTAGAGAATGAATTGTTGTACCAAAAAATTAAGTATCAAGACAATTTTATTGCTATAAGCATATTCTTTTGATCTCAGTTTCTCTTTCATAAGTAATTCTTGTTTGCAGAGTCTTTGAAGGTTGATTTTTTTTTGTGTTTGAAGTGCTTTTTATTCTAACCCTATAGAGCTCATTTCTGAAGTGAAATATGAAGAGAATGTGAGAAATTGGTAAAATTTAGAGTATCGCTCTTCGAAGAACTATCAGAAATCTAATATTCTTAGTCCTGATGTGTTAGTAATGGCCTTTGGTCCTGAGTCTCATGTTCTCTTGTTTTCTCCTGCTCCTCACATAGGAGGTGAAGACTGTTGGAGGAATCAAGCAGCAGTGTCTGAACGGGAATGACGGTGGCCAAGTGGGTATCAGAGGATCAAAGAGCGTAGCTGTCAGTTTGTGTGAGTGTTTTTCAGAGTGGAAACACAGACTCGTGTCTCTGTGAGATGTGTAGGGACACAGACACATGACAAAGGGGCATCCTCAAGTGTACACCTTTAATGGCTCACTTCACACCTGACAAAGACTGCTGAGATCTTGAAGTGATTAGCATATGTTGAGGCATCACAGCTAATGAGCAGTGGTTAGTTTTATCATCATTATGAATAAAAGCATGATAGCAACACCTTAACAGGGAAAATTTTTATTGGTTCTCTGCTCTGATTCATCAATGTAGAGGAACATCTGGAAGAGAAAAGAAGTTGACATCAGACTTGTCAGGGAATGCTGGATGTAGTGGATTTCTGTGACCTTGAAGTACCTGCCCCTGGGGCATGGCCTCGGAGTTACCCTTAAGACCTTAATGCGCACTTGTATACTAGTCTCTTTTCACCCTCATGGGTATAAATGGTGCAGACTGACTCAGGCAGCTGGAGCAGCGGAGGACAGTACCTCAGCCTTCTAGGACCCTGTGACAATTCTCCTATCCTGTTTAGTGAGTTTTCTTGCCTAATAAATTCCTTTACCCTTTAACCAGACTCTAATGGATTTGTCATTATAACTGGGGGCAGATGGTTTTCTCCTTTTCCTCTTCTATTCAGTCCAGGCTCCCAGCATTGTGGATAGTGCCATCTTCATTCAAGAGCTGGCTTTTCCCTTCCTGTAAACTTGCTGTGAAGTGCCCTCATGGCCCACACAGAGATGTGCCTCTTCACTATCATAGTAGATGCATATAGGACACCTGAAATGAGTCAGAATAACTGTTTCCATCTGGAAACTGTCTATAGCCCAGTTACAATGGTTTAACCCTCTTTCCCGGCTTTGAGAGGATAAACTAAAAGTCAGAAAGAAAAGCCTGTGGTATGTAAATATCCACAGAATATCTGCACTGTTAGTGTCTGCTCACTGACTTAAAGGAACCTCTGAGTTTTCTAAACTGAGGATGATCAAGAAACAACATGACCCCAAAGCTGTCTAGTTCCTGTTCCCTTTCTATTAGTGTTCTTTTCTCTACATTTGGATATATTGGTCATATTCTTGCTGTTGTGAAGGCAAATGAAAGCAGCACCTAGGCTTAAATGTCATCAGTTAGATTTTGTTTGAAATATCATACATGGAGTAAAAGTAAAGTCAGAAAATTGGTAGCTATAGAGTAGCTAAAAAACAAGTCAGTGGTCCTAGTAACTGGATTTCATGGACAAGAATTCCCACTCACTTCCTTATCATACTCAATAATTCATCCATCAGATTGTTTCATTCAGGCCAATATCTCCCTCCTGTGCATTGAAATACTGACTGTTCACAAACAGGATATTCTGTAAGGAGCTGCATTCTAAAAAGTGCATCCTAAGGAGCAGTCGCTGAGATTTGATTGAAATGGTTGACTATACATTCTAGAATTTCATCTTGAGTGTGGACTAGAACACCAGGCCCTTATTTAATGAAAAAATATATAGGATATTAAATATTCCAAAAATTAAAAATGTCAAATAATATTTTAAATGTTTAAATAAATAATATAAGAAATTCTTACTTTGTTATTAAAATATAGTCATTAAATCAGTTCTTTGAGATTCTATACTAGTTTACTTGCAGGTATTTTTATATGTAGGAACTCTTCAGTGGTAAAATCAATAAGGAAGTGAAAGTTGACAGAATTATTATCATAGAGTCAGGAACACTTAAAATAACTTTTGGAAGGATGTGGAGTGAGAATTTCTGCTGTAGGGTTAGGTCATTGCAATGCTCAAAAGATAACATCTCCCTTGTTAAAACAAAATTAAACTTCAATAAAATCATCTTTTTTCTCAATTTTTTTTCTGCTAATAAATAACAGTAGCTTTAAGGAATCACCAGGAATCTAAACCTAAATAAAAAGAGAGTGATTTCTAAACTATCTGAAAGTTGCATTACTGTTCTTGGAAGTGAGCCCAGTTAGTAAGGGCCTGCCATATCTCCAGAAACTTGAGAGAGCCAAGTTGGTATCCACCAAGCAGCTGTGGGACTTTGACTGCACAGGCAGGGTGAGAAGGTCAAGAGACCTACATGCAAGGCAAATCACAGGACCTAAGGAAGCGGTAGGAGACTAGAGATGGTGAAGGGAAAGAGCCAGCGCTGTCTTGGCCTTTCTCAGGACATTGGACTCTGGGCACTAAGGTTGATCTAAGCATGAGTCAAGGCCATGTAAAGCTTTAGTCCCAAATCTCTCCCAAGTTCAATAACAACAAAATGAAAAGAGAAGAAGGCATCTGTGGAGCCAGTGTGAGGTAAGCTCAGCCTTAGCAAATATGACTACTTCAAATTCTGGCTCAGTGTTAGGGAAAGCAGCTACTGAAGGAAGAGCTTGACATTGTGTGAAACAAGCAGGAGACTGAGTTATCTTGAAATAAAATGAAATAAAAATACCATGAATCTTTTCTTTCTAAAATTTTGAAAAATATAAAATAATCCAGAATGGAAAACAGAATATAAATACACAAGAAAGTAATAAATGGAAACAAATCCACAGAAAACACAATTATTTAGAACTACATTGAGATAATCAGTTATTGATCAGGATAAAACAAACATTATAAAAATTGCCATTTGAACTATGATAGAATTAAAGAGAAGGAGCCAAGTAAAACAGTATCATTTCAGAAATGAAAACTCAAGAGTAAAATAAAGTCTTCTCAGTTTTAATGGTACAGTGTCTGACAATACAATGTGCTGGATTTACTTAAGAACACGTTGATAAAAGGTCAGGACTGCTGAAGTTAATAAAAGTTACCAAAATTTCTCAAGAGAGGGAAATAAACATGAGAAAATGTACATCCTACCAGTGTTTGATGGGAAAATAACAAGGAGCCTTATTTACATTTAACAGGCAGAGCCCAGTGGAAGACCATAATTCACCATTGGCCGCATTGAAGAACTTTGGGGATACTAGTCTAACCTTCAGGTCTTGATTTGCTTCCTAGCTTCTGTGATGTGAACAGTTTCCTCCCCCAATGATCTGCTGCTATGATGTGTTGAGTGCCACAGGCTGAAAAGTAATCAGGCCAAATGGCCCTGGACTAAATGCTCTGAGAGTTTGAGCTCAAATATACCTTTCTCATGTATCCTGCTATAAGATGACAAATACATCATTAATTGAAAGACATTGTCTTTACCTATTTTATCTTTTTGGTATCTATTAAAAGTTTGCTAAGTTTATATTTTGCTGTTGATTAAATCTGGGAATGTATTGTTTCCTATATTTGTCTTAATGCCAGTGTGATGTTATTTTGATTATGACATTATATTCTAATTTAATATCAAATAGAAGAATGACTGTAATGCTATTTTATTTTCTTATGATTACTTTGGTGTCTAGAATCTTTTGTGCTTCCATTGTAATATTGGGAATCATTGGGGTCATTTTTATGAAAATGTGATTTGGATTTTGATAGGATTTACATTAACTGCCTAATAATTTGGGTAGTATGGACATTTTAACAATATTAATCACAGATTTTTCCCATTTATTTCATCTTTCTGAATTTCATTCATCAGTGCTTCATAGTTTTCAATGAATACACCTTCCATATCCTTCGGTAAATTTATTCTTAAACACATCATTCTTTGATGTCATTGTAACTGACATTATTATTCATTTTTTATGTGCTGCTGTTTATCTAAAGCATAGCAAGTAATTGTTTGAAGTTGGTTTTTGCATACTCCAATTCTCCAGTTGTTTGAACAGTACCAGAATACTTATAAATAGCCACTGAAAGAAAGAAACCAGGAGGGATTTCAGAAAGTATATCAAATCAAATGATAAACACAAAAGGAAAGCCCTAGGAAGTTTGTACATGATTTCTTTGGGTGAAGTGCACTGCACTGCATATGTATATTAGAAATAAAGGAAAGATTTAGGGTTATTGGACTAGTTTTTTTTTTTTCTATACAGAAATTCTAAAAAGAAAATTGAGCACAGATTAAAGGATGCAGAGGGAGGCAGTGCCTCCTCATCATTTTCTTACCTCTCCCTGTATTACTCTGGAGAGCTGTAGAGGACCTGGTGGCCAGGAGATCTCCAGCATTTAAGCAAAACCAAGTGTAATTTTATACCAGGACACACAGTTATTCTGATTTTTTTATTGGTCCTAGACAGCTACAGTTGTCCCAGGAATATATTTGATGTGAAATATATTTGGCATGGGATTCCAAAATAAAGAAAGTAGTCTTTCAAATCTTTGCAAAACGCCTCATGGATACAGGCTATGCACAGATGAGGTGTACTTTCACAGCTTAATATATTGCCAGGCAAGTATGTGGTACAGCTCTCCGTGAGCCTTAGAATGAAAGAACAATTCACCAACTACTCCTTATTCATCTTGTTTGTTTGTTTGTTTTATTTTAATATTACACTGAAAATGGAGAGAATGTTTGAAACACATATCTCCCCACTCAGATCTTCAATTGGCCAATGGTCATCAAGGATATTTCAGGAGGAATGACTCATTTGTTCGATATAAGAGAAAGAAGTTGGTGTCTAATCTGGGGGAGAGGTGGTAAGAGAATTGGGAGAAGGGCACTTCTGCAGTGCCATGGCTTCCCAATGCTCTCCTGAGGTGCTTTAGTCAATCCCTTCATTTTCTCCACACTATCACAGGCTCCATACTTAAGCTTTCTGTCATAGACAAGATTTTGAATATTAGATATTTTACTAAGGAGACTTATTCCAAACAAATATGTCAAATACACTTGTTCATGTTTTGGAGGAGGGGGAGAAAAATGGTTAGCTGAGCATTCAAAATTCAGACTCTTTAAGTTAAATATCAGTAAGAATTCAAATACTATGTGCCTGAGGTACACTGTAAAGTGAGGAAAAGCTCTAGGTTTGGAAGCCATAGAATCTGTCCAAAGTCTACTATGCAGACATGCAGATACATCAGTTAACAAGACTAAGTGAAGCAGCCCCACCACTTGCCAGAGCTATGTCTCAGGCCTGGGGGCAATGTCGACTTGAAAATCAATCCAGAGATAGACTACGCATTACTACTTTCCAATCCATTTCAGAGTGCATGCTGTATTGAATGATAAATGTAAACTTGCATTGTGTCATAAAATATTAACGTATTTATAGTAATGGATTTTCATAAGAGACACCTGATATTAGAATATGCAACTTAAATATCAAGATGTTTTAGAGGAATTTAAGATGTGTATGTGCCCACACAGGCAACAGGAGTTGTAAATAGTTTTATATTTTTCTGAAAATAAAAAGATAATGTCTATTTCTTGTGCATCTGAGCTATGGTCACAAACTTTTCACGTTTCTTCCCACAGGGGAAAGAGGAAAACTATATTGCAGAAACTAAATTACATTTCTGCTGGGGGCCCATCATACTCTTTTGAAGTATGACATTTTCTGTGTTTCTTTTTCTTAGTTGCACCTGTTTTTTCTACCTTATTCTTATAATTTTCCAGGTTTGTAATGAGTTTCTTTGTTCAGATAACCGTAGTTGTGTGTTAAAGATTTTACTCTGTCTGCTTGATTAAATATTGTGAATGTGCATGACATTTTTGTTATGTAAGTTTTAACCAGGTTTTAAAGGCTATGTTAAGGGTCCATATTCCAATCTGTATGGTGGGGGTGATCAAGGACCATTGTGTACTGGGTAAGAGGAGTGCATCTACTTTCACCTTCAGTAGATGGTTCTATCCATCTTGTAGTAGGCCTTCATGTTGTCTGCTATGGCCAGGAATGATTTAGATATATGAAAAAAGGATAACATTCATTTAGAGAGCAAATTTCAAGATAGGTTTTCAAGATCTAGGGTGGCAAATGTACAAATGTTTTCTACTAGCAAACAGAATTTTTACCTAAAATAAACAAAAGGAATCAAGCTACTACCCATAGAACCAGGGATGTTAAGTGAAGAATAAGAAATGGAGAGACAGATCTCATAAGGAAAAAGAAATAGAAAAGTTATATTTGGATGGGTGGGGAAGTTTGAAGGGGAAGATCATATGGGAAGTGGGAGGAATATAAGGGAGGAAATAATAATATAATGGGGGGAAGCCAAAATTAAGGACCATTTGAAGGGTAGTATGGAAATCTAATACAGTAGAAATTCCTTAAAATATATACATATATGACATTTATCTAAATAAAAATCGCCAAATACAGAGCTCTACCTGAACATCTTATCACCAAATAGAGCTTCCAGTTCTCAGATTGAGTTATATCTAATTGAGTTGGATCCCATGGGACCCCCAAACAACTCAGGATGTTGTCGGGTTGCTCTCCACAAATTGACAGCAAGGACCTATTGCTAAAGACAATACTTACATAAGTCATTGAACATGGAGAAGTTGAACTGGTCCCTACAGAAGAAAGCCTTTAGCCCTACACTCTAAATGCAAACAAAAGAGAAACATAAGCACCAATCCAGCCACAAACCCTTGGATTACTGCTATGGGATGCCTTTCTGTACACTACGAATATGTTTTGTTACCACTGATTAATAAAGCAGCTGTTTTGGCCTATGGCAAGGCAGGATATAGCCAGGTGGAAAATCCAAGCAGAGGTACAGAGAAAAGAAAGGCAGAGTCTGAGGAGACACTGCAAAGCATCCAGGAGCAAGACATAATAGAACACAGGTAAATCCATCAGACACATGGCAATACATACATTAATAGAAATTGGTTAATTTAAGATAACAGAGCTAGCTAGCAATAAGCCTGAGTCATAGACCAAACAGCAGTCTGTAATTAATATTAAGCCTCTGAATGATTATTTTATAAGTGTCTGCAGGACAGTGGGACTGGACAGGACAGAAAAAGACTTCAGGCTACAGATTACCAATGGTAATTTTTTTTTTTTTTTTTTGCTTACAAGCTGTATGGCCGTGACAGGCTTCTTGTTAACTGTTCTTTTATCTTAAATTAACCCATTTCTATAAATCTATACCTAGCCACATGGCTGGTGGCTTACTGGCGTCTTTACATGCTGCTTGTCCTGGCGGTGGCTGCAGTGTCTCTTCCTCCTTCTTCCTGTTTCCCCAATTCTCCTCTCTCTTTGTCCCGCCTATACTTCCTGCCTGGTCACTGGCCATCGGTGTTTTATTTATATAGAGTGATAACCACAGCACTTCCCCTTTTCTTCTTTTTTTTTTAAAGGAAGGTTTTAACTTTAACATGGTAAAATTACATATAACAAAACAATTATCAAGCAAGAATTACAGTTACAATATTAAAGATGTCCTATCTATCTTATATTTGTGAGTTTAAGGTTTTATATCTAACTTATCTTTTATCATAACTGAGGAAATTATAACTATCTAGTCTTTAACCACATCAAAGACCTGAGAAGGAACATAATGGCACCTGAGAAATGGTAGATGGATGCAAGCAACTTTCGGGAATCTTGCAAGAGTAGACCAAGACAGCTGGCAGCCTGGGCAGTCACCTAATGTTTCTCAGCATTGTTGGTGCATTCAAATTGGCTACAGGCCTAGAGTATCTGGCAGACCATTTTTAGAAGCAGGAATTCTGAAAGACCATCTTACCCTGTCTTGGCAGAGTACAGTGGTCGATTTCCTTGTGTCCCGCTTGTCCAGGAAGGACAGCATTGCATTCGTACTGTCAGCCGTCAAGGCAAGGGCAGTTCTTTGCCCAGTAGGCCATTTTGTGCCAAGAAGACAAACTTCCAAATGGAAATGTCTTAGAAGCCCAACATTCTCTCGGGATCAAATTGGTGCAGTCAGGAGCAATTGTGTCTCACGTCAACAGAATTTTAAGTTATTTAAATGCCATATTCTCTAGGTCTATGAAATGTTTGAAGATTACCTATCTATCTGAAATATATCTATGTATACCTAGAAGACTTAACTAACATGGCTACAAATATGATTATCATAGATGACTAATTATTAATCTATTTTTAATTATCCATTACAATTTTAAATGAGTTACATAAACATAATGCCTCAAACAAGAATAGAAATGTATATATACAGTAAAACAAAATTAACTTCAAGTTTGTATCAATAAACTAAAATTTATACCAATGTAAAACATTTTAAACATAAACTAAAATCTATGCCAATGTAAAACATTTTAAACAAGTTGTTCTTTAAAAGTAGGTTCATTAATCTACCCTTTTATTTTATCATCTCTATATCCTCCTATATATCTATATCATATCCCCTTTTCTTTTTTAGGAAGAGATCACATTTATAATCAACCTGATTTAAATAAAAATATTGATTTTTCTCTGTCCCACACCAGAGGGCTCTTCTGATTTGGGACGCAAGAATCTCTGAACCATTTTTTTTTTTTTAAAGCAATATGTCTGGGTTTAGAGGGGGAGTGAGCCAATTCCACCTCTAAAGCCAGCTTGGTATATTTGGGAATTTGGGCGTAGCATCTCTTACTACTTCCTGCTGGAGGGGGGGCGCTGTATCTTATGGGGACGCAAAGAAAATTTTAGGCCTATGGGGGTAGCCCTTGAGGCTGTATTGTGGGAGCCAGTTGCCTTGAAACCGTTTTGGATGTTGGATCATCTGGGCCATGGTGTCATCAGAGATCTTTCAGGGGGTCTTGACTGGTGAAACCTGATGTATCTTAATATGGAACAAATCCATAGCCTCTGGCTTTCTGTGAAAACAAAAACAGAACCTCTTTTCCAAAGTAACATATCCTTATATCCAAATTTTGAAGTCAAGGTACCTTTAAAATTTACATTTTGGCATAACTCAACAGCTTTTGCAATCAAATGTTTTTCTTCAGTTACGAATATCAAAGAGAACATAATCCAGATTCTCTATGTGGTAGCCATCTTTATTTGGCTTATGTTTTATATTACCTTGAGCCTATTGCTTTAAACTGCACCATTCTAAGACTGAAAAGGCGTTGTGGCTGCTGGCTCCTCCCACTTCAGCTTCCCAACATGGCAGTGGTAAGTTTTCTGCCAGCTTTGGGAGCCATCAATTCTCAGAAATAGTGGGTCTATGCTTCTTATCAAAGCAGCGTGTAGCCCAGAAACCTCTTTTTGTTTTGTACTAGCAAAGGCTAAATCCAACATGCAGCTTAATGTGCCACTTGCAGAGGCCTTATTCTGCCATACTGCAGGTCGAGCGCACATACCAGGAACCCGCCATAGTAGTTAGTAGCTCAAACACACACGCTGCCACTGACTTGAAAGAGACAACTAGGAACTGTTTTCAGCTCTGTTTTAGAATCTTTTTACTCAGGTTTTAAGTGGAAACTCTTGCCCCACGTTGGGCACCACTTGTAGCTAGAGTTTTCCTGCCTTGCCCACAGTTAGGACAAATCTCTCTCACTGGCCAGTCCCACAGACGCTCAGACCCAACCAACTAAACACAGAGACTTATATTGCCTACAAGCTGTATGGCCATGACAGACTTCTTGTTAACTGTTCTTTTATCTTAAATTAACCCATTTCTATAAATCTATACCTAGCCACATGGCTGGTGGCTTACTGGCGTCTTTACATGCTGCTTGTCCTGGCAGTGGCTGCAGTGTCTCTTCCTCCTTCTTCCTGTTTCCCCTACCAATGGTATTTTGCCTGAAAGTTATGCTAGGGCACAAATCTTGTAGAAGTAAACAAACAATATTTGATTTCAATTAATGTCTACTCTATGAGATGGAATCATATCAGATACTTGGGTGACGAAAAACAAGACTAGATATACCAAGGATCTAGGGTGAAACCAAATATTACTGTTCTTAAAAAAAAAATGATGTGGAATGACATTCTGCTATACTTATAGACCAGTGCCTTGATGAGCCTTCATTAGATAAGCTTCCTCTGAGAGTAAATAGGAACAAATACAGAGACCCACAGCCACACATTATGCACAGAATGAAGACCTTGGAACACTCACTCATAAATGGGATAGCTCCATCAAATCTCTCCCCTCGGGGATGACAGAACCTAGCAGAAAAGGAGGAAGAAAGTGTAAGAGCCAGAAGAAATAGAAGACATCAAGAAAATAAGGCTTCCTAATCATCATGAGCAAAGCACATATGAACTGACAGAGACTGAAACAGTATGCACAGGCCTCCACGGGTCTGCATCAAGTCCTCTGCTTTTATATTATAGCATCTAGACTAGTGTTTTTCTGGGATTCCTGATTATGCAAACAAGTAGATCTCTGATTCTTGTGCCTTCTTTTTGACTCTTTTCCTTCTGCTTGTTTGTCTTGTACAACTCTGACTTGATAGATTGTGTTTTATGTTATTATATTTTATTTTGTATTTTATTATTATCTTTTAGAGGCCTGTTCTTTTCTAATGAGAGACAGAAAGGGAATGGACCTGGATGGGAGGGGAGGTTGGGAGGTACTGGTGGTGGTACAGGGAGGGGACACCATAATCAGGGTATATCATGTGATGAAATCTGTTTTCAATAAAAGAAAGAAATGCAAAAAGTTATTGATTTGTAGTATGACTTACAGTTCAGTGTTTTCATGGGACACATGAGTGTGTGAACTAGTAAGTCTCTAATTCTCGCGCCTCCTCTTGGGCTTTTTTCTTTCTATTTGTTGTCATGTTCAACTCTAATGTGATACTTTTTGTTTTATCTTATCATATATTATTTTATTATTATCCCTTGGGAGCTTGTTTGTTTTCTAATAAGAATCAAGAAGGGAGAGAATCTAAAAGTGGATCCTCCCACTTCAAACCAAGAAAAAAATGTTTTACAGGTGTGACCTCCATTTCTGGATTATAGTTCATTATATGATATGTAGAGTACACTGTAGTTAACATGCTGTGAAGGAGAAAACTCTATGCATAAATTATATAACTAAACAAATAGAAATTCTATCAGTGTCTTTGAAATCTGTTCAAAGGGTAGATTTTCTGAACAATTTATGTAAAGAAATTTTGGGTTACTGAGATGCCATGCCTCTCTTCCCCACTGAAGACATTGAGAAACATGGTCTTTGTCAGTAAAGAGGATGAGCTGAGCAGATGCATGAGGAAAATTAATGGTGACAGCCACCACCAGGAGAACCCTCCTGGGCTGAACATACTAAGATATCACCCACTGGTGCCCAAATATCAAAAGAGAATATTTTCCAACTTGTACCCAGGACAGGTTATTTACTATTTTGATCTTGCAGCTTCTCCATGATGTGGTAGTATGCTCATGTCCTTTACCATTCTCAAATTTTTCTATCTCTTCTTCACCCATTATTTCTTTTACCTTGATAATATTTTGATTTTTTGTTGTCATTAATTATATCTTCTATGTATTAATTAAATTATGAGAGTCTTACTGTCTCCCATAATGAGAACTCAAGAGATTCTAGAATGTTTGTGGAGGGACAAGATCTCTTGGTATCCAAGGAATTGTACAGCTCTGACATCAATTCCTGTCTTTTTGCACAGACATGATTATGACGAAGTGCTGATCAGGAATGAGCCAGTATGTCATTGACAGACACAGCAAGGACTGAGGAAAAGATAACAACTAGACCAGGGATTTTTCTTCAGAGATTCTGCATGAGTGTAGTATGATGGAATAATGGTAGTCTATCATGTAAGAAGTTTGATTCATAGTATGAATAACAAATAAACAAACAAAATGCAGACAAAGAACCAAAAAGTATTTCTTTTTCTGATCAAACATGAAGTTACTTTCCAATTTCTAATTTTACATTCTACTAAGAAAGTTTTTGCAAATGTTATTTGTCAAGATTATTTTCAAAAGGGAGAAAAACAGTCAAGAGCTAAAGCCAGTAAATGAAACTTATTCTAAGATGTCCACAGAGATGTAATTTTGTATGAGAGGACAAGTGCCTCCCTTCCAAAATGTCCTAAACCCTGGATCATGGCTACTGAAAATATAGCTACAAAATCTCCTCCTTGTCATCCTGAGTTATGATATTGATTTTTCCACCCATGAAAATTACACACACTGGCTCTCTAAGGAGAACTTATATGAAGTGTTCACTTGTAAATCAGCTGGATGAGAATTCTGTCAGTGGGAATGATGCCAGGAGTTCAGCGCCAGAGTGACAAGTGACTGTGGAGACATCTACCTAGCTCCTACATTTTATTTATATATTTATTTTATTTATATATTGTCATTGTTAGGATTTCTATTGCTGTGAAGTGACACCATGACCACAGCAACTCTTATAAAGGAAAAACATTTAATTGGGGCTGGCTGACAGTAAAAGAGATTTAGTCTGTTATCATCATGGCAGGAAGCATGGCAGCATGCAGGCAGACATGGTGCTAGAGATGTAGCTGAGAATTCTACATCCAGATCCTCAGGCAGCAGGAAGATACTCTGAGACAGTAAACCTTATTTTAGCTTCTGAGACATCGAAGTTGGCCCCTAGTAACACACTTTCTACAATAAGACCACACCTACTCCAACAAGGCCACACCTCCTAATAGTGCCACTCCCTCTGAACCTATGGGGGTCATTTTATTTAAACTACCACACATATATTTGAACCTATGTTTCACTATGTAGTCCTGGCTGGTTCTGAACTCACAAATATCCACCTGCCTCTGCCAAGAACAAATGTTATTGTTTTCTTTTCTCAGATTTTTGATTTATGGTCCTATAAATGTCACCTTATCAGTCCTGGAATTTGAGAACCTCCTACCTCAGGCTATGGAGCCTCGTGAATACAGATGTGCTCTCCTGTACCCTGTGGGTGGGTTAGGATTACAGGTGTGTACTCCTGTGCCCTGTGACTAGGATTGCAGATGTGCTCTCCCAAACCCTGTGGCTAGGATTACAGATGTGCATTCCCAAACTCCATGGCTGAGATTTCAGGTTTGCTCTCAGGTACCCTGTGGCAAAGATTACAGGTGTACTCTCCTGTGCCTGTGGCTAGGATTACAGGTGTGCTCTCCTGTACCCCGTGGGTTAGGATTACAGGTGTGCTCCCCTGTACCCTGTGGCTAAGATTTCACACGAGATCTCAGGTACCCTGTGAGAAAAGCAGTCACAAGAACTCTGTTCATTTGGGATCTAAACCTCTTAGTACAAGATTTTACATGCGATGCTCTCTTGCCACCATTGCATTCAGTTTCTCCTTCTAAGGCTGCTAAACTCTAATCCCAGAGCCTGATTTCTCTATCCAGCCTACGTTCCTTGCTTCAGTGACTCTTCTACTTCACCCTTTTCATTGCTGCTCACCTGGCTCCATCCTTTTCCCACTCAGATCAAATAGCATTCTCACTTAAGAATGCCAGCTATATTGCCTTTTTCATTAAACCCCACATTTCTTTCTGATTTTCTCAGTCTAACACGTTACCTATATAGTTTTCCCAGCACTTATTATCTTTTGAAGTTAGTTGTTAATCTGGAATTTTTAAAGCAATGATTTAGTAAGGAAGGATGTCAGATTAAGATGAATAAACTTGGAATGTGATGCAATATCTCTAAGTCTCAGTTTTCTGATCTATAAAATATGCTTTATAATATTCACATAAAAGATTTATCATAAGGATTAAATGATATAGTGTATAAGACACAGTTAAAGTAACTGGAACTCAGAAAGCACTTAGGGAAAGTCAGATCCCATACATGGTTTCATCATCACCATTGCTTATAGTATCAATGGCATCATTGTTCCAGATCTGACTCTACACTGTGGTGTTGGATGTATAGGAACACAAACACTTACAGATGCTAGAGAGACTGACAAGTAAACATTGTCTATGACACTATAACAAAGCACTAAAACTTACCTTTCAAAGTCTTTGATTATCAATGCTAGTTGTAGGGTTTCTGTAGGGTCAGGACTTAGAACTGGACTTAATTAGATGACTTTCTTTCTGGACTTGGGAATAATGAAGTGCATAGAAGGATCATTAGCAACAAGGAGAGTCAGTAAGAGGCATCATTTATACCCTACATGCATTTGAACTGGAATCTGGGTGATTGTTGAGGTTCAGCTTACTTGTTGATGAGAACACATCTGTCTGGATCTCAATGTATTCTCCTTGATTTGGATAGCTTGGGTCTTCCCACAAGATTACAACTCTTTTATATTAATTCAGCTCTCTTCTCACACATATAGATATAAATAGAAAGAGAGGACGGGAGGGGAGGGATAGGGAAGATAGGAAATTAGAGGAAAGAGGCGAGAGAGAGAGAGAGAGAGAGAGAGAGAGAGAGAGAGAGAGAGAGAGAGAGAGAGAGAGAGAGAAAGAGCAAGCTGCAGTGTTGTATGTACATGCAGGTGCCTTCAGTGGCCAGAAGAGGGTTTGGATCTGGAGTTACAGGAGGTTGCAAAGATGCCTGGTGTGCATTCTGGGAAACTCCAATCCTCTGAGAAAGCAATAAGTTCTCTTAACTACTGAGCCATCTCTCTAGCCCTAGTAGTAACCCTTTTAATGCTTTATTCTCAGAAATGATAAAATGACCATTTCCTACATTTTATTGAAACAGGCATAAGAAGTTCTTTTTCCCTGGGTTAGCGTCTGGGGGTAGTGTGTCTTACTACTACATAGTCTACTTTTTAGGGTGCTTTGGAAAGCATTTGGGATAGCTCACCCAACTTTGACAGATATTATCTACTTATTAACCACTATATATAGCTTATTATAGCAGATTTGAGAAGGAAAAAGAGGGGCATTCAATCCTTCGCTGATCTCCTTATTTTCAATAACCTATCAGGGTAGCTGTTACTACAGCATCTTTGATGATAAAAGTTGTCTGAACGATTCAAAAGAAATGAGGAGATTTTCTATGAAAATATGTGAGATGAATTTGACTACCCCAGAATTCCTGGAAAATCGATAAAAGTTATTTTTTTTCTCAGAGATCTGATGTTTACATTTTATGAGAGAAATTAAGGAAAAATTCCTTATCAATGAAGGCCTATAGCATGTAGTGAATGAATTTTATCAGCAGATAAAATTGACAACATTTTAGATTTTTTCGTTGTTGTTGAACCAGAAGCTTATGATTTTGTTTCTGCAAGATAGTTCATTTGTCTATTTTCTTCTCCCTTCCCTTCTCCTTGCTTCCACCCCTTCCCTCCCCTCCCCTTCCCTCTCTTCTCTCTTCTCCTCCCTTCCCTGCCCCTCTCCTCTCTTCTCATTTTTATCCTCCTTTTCACTTCCCTCCTCCCTTTTCCTTCTAGCATCTACTTTTCCTTACTCACTATTCCTCTAAAACCAGCTATTTCTTAGTTCCTGGGTTATATCTTTCTTTCCAATTTGTGTATTTTTCCTGTTGTTTCAAATATTTTTTTTGATTTTCATACATATATTTTATATTCATATAAATATTTCACCTTTGCTTGGTGAAATGTGCTTTAAAAAGCCATTGTTCATGTTTTCAATTATTTACATTGGAGTGAGGTAGGAGTTTTATAAAGTAGCCAACTATCTTCTATGTTGTTCTTCATTTACCTTACTAACAGGAAGATTTGAGTGCTGTGGACTGGATAATATGCTTTCATCACAGTGTTGACTAGGGGCACTGGTTCCCATCTACAGGTCCAGGGTAGTACACTGTCAGCAGGTATCAAAGGAAGATGAAATTGTGGGATATAAAGCACAGATTTAACTGATGCTCAACTTACTGAGCTGAGAGTCCCTGAAGCCCTCCAAGATGTAGGACATATGTGGAGGTAAGATAGGAGATATGTGGAAGTATTATACATGGAAGTAAGATATAGGGCACATGTGGAGGTAAATGTTAGGACAGATGTGGAGGAAAGGAGCTGAATAAGGCAAGCTGGATCCATTTTCCATCCTCTGCACAGCATCTTACTATTTTATTATTAATGTTCTAATAACAAAATTGAAAGAGTGGGAGAACATAAGAGAGAACTTTTTCTTTTTTATCATTAAGAAATTTTCTATTCATTTTATATACCAACCACAGATCCTCCTCTCTTCTCCACTCCCCACTCTCTCCTCCAGCTTACCCTCAGCAACTCAACTCCATTCCCTCCTCCAAAAAGATAAGGCCTCCCATGAGCAATCAGCAAAGAGAACTTGTAGATCAAAGAATGTTGAGCTGCAAACAATAAGTATATGGTCTGTGGGATTATTTTAAATCATAAAACTCAACTAGATTAAATATTAAGGAATAAGAAATGATAAAATACTTGTGCAATCTTTAAAATCTTATAAAAATGACATGAAAAATGATCATATAATTTCATGGAAGATTCAAATAACAGTAAAACTCAAACTCATGTAGCTGTGAGTATATAAGAGGAATTTAAAATGCAGCATAAAATACATAGAATAGTGCCAATAACAGAAAACAACAGGGTACTTCAATATCTGTTTCTTCAGTTTACTATGAATGACAGAACTAATGTGACTTGTTTTTTTCACTAGTAATTAAGTAAAAGCTGTCTGTAAGTTTAGCAGTTTTCATGCTTCATTCATAGTAGGGCTATAAATGAGGGATTTTTGATAGTTTCTTAAAACTAAAAGGAGAATGAATAGTCCAATGTCTTTTCCTTTTACAAACACAATTGGCTTAAACATTGCACAATCATTCTTTAAAGTAATCTGAAATAAGCGAGGTTGTTGTGGTATACGCCTTTAATCCCAGCACTCAAAGGGTAGAGGCAGGCAGATCTCTGTTAGTTAGAGGCCAGCCTGGTCTACAAAACAAGGTCCAGGACATCCAAGAATATAGAGAAACCCTATCTTGGAAAAAAAAAACATAGCAAAACAAAAGTAAGCAAACAAACAAACAAAATATGAAATACCTAAAATTTTAAAAAGTGAGATTGCTTTAGTGACATGAGTTGTTATTGGCAAGGTCTGTGGTTTGAGACAAGCCTCCAATTGAGAATCATATCGCAAATCCTTCCCTTCCTACATTAGTATTCCCTGATTTTAAATAGGAAACACATCTGGTCCTTTTCACTATTTGCAAACTAACTGTAAACTTCAAGTAACCTTTAAAGTGCATGTGGAGTTTCCAAATTAACATTCGTTGCATATTTTAAAATGTGATTTATTTATGGAACTTCTAACGTCTCCAAAGAAAACTGCTAAGGCCCAGTAATAAAACTGCTGTGCCAGCATTCCCAATTTAGGTGAGGCTGGGGAACACTGAATATGTCAATGAAGGAGATGCATTATTTAATTATATCAATAATTTCCTAGTGTAGCCTAAACAACTGAAGAAATATTTTGTGGCTGACACACACATAAATGATGGAGCAAAAAATAGAAGAGGAGATGAGGAGTGAGTGATCAGTTTCCTTGGTGGCTTCTCAGCATTGCAAAACACCTTTTTTTCTATTAAGAAACTATAAAGCTAATGTGATTAACAAGTGATTATTGCAACCAGAGAAGTGTGATACAATGTCCATATCGCAATAATAGCTCCCACTACTAAATTATATAAACGGACTCTTTTTTCCCAAAGCCTTGTATGTCAGATGATTAAATTGCCTCCCCAAAATCAAGAAGAGAAAACACCTAATGACTGTTCATACTTACATATGTCATACCTGGTTGTTAGGAAGTCCTAAGGAGCATGAAACAAAATTTTCTAAGTTAGTATGGGAATTTAGCTGGCCACAAGACTCCTGGTGAATGTAGAGAAAATAAGCAAGCTGTGAATTCCACAATACTTACTTTAACATTATTTTTTAAATAATCCTTTCAGAGTTTTGAACATATTCATTTCACCTATTTAAAATCCTCCCAGATCTACCCATTTCCTTACTCTCTCAACTCTGCATCACTTTTTTTCTGTTTTCAAAAACTTTATTAGGAAAACAATCAACACCAACTTTCCATAGCAAACTTTGTTCACAATCCTGTCACTGGATTAAATCAATATTTTAGTTACTGTTACATTCTAGTGCTAGTCAATAGGCATATTTCAAATTTTTACTTATTTTGTGTTAGAAAACACAAAATTCATGTGCTACATTTTATGTTTTCACTTAGAATTATTTCATTTTCCCATTTAACTACAACTTTACCATTCCTTGCACCTTCCACCTAAAATACTATGAAAATGAACTCCATCATATTTGTCTATGGTCATCCAACAAACAGGTATATATATTAAAAGTGGACTTTTAATATATTATTCTTCAATACCTACACGTATGTCTTGGTCATTTCACCCTATTACTCTCTTATTCCCCCTCTCATGATCATTCAATCATTTATTCTTCCTATGAATCTCTCTTCCTATTTTCATGTTCTTTCTTGTCTGTTTATATTCCACTGAACTGAACTGCCGTGGCTGGCATGTGAAAGTTATTTATCAGAAGATAGGCAATTTAACACCACTGAAAAGAAATTATTCCCCCTCCCTATTTGTGGATTTTGTGATTTTTTTAAATTTCTAATGACAAATATTTAAGTGAAATCTTCTTTCTAAAGCTATCCTCAATACTTCTTAACTGCATTATAGTATTTTATAGTTGTATTTTTTCATAGTAGGAATGAATGTACTAGAGTTATATTCAAATTTTCTCTATTTCTTTTACTATTACAAAAAAATCTATAAATATTTCGGCATGTACATCTACTTTTCTGGAGGATTAATACTGGAGTTATAGACCAGAAGACTATATAGGCTAGCAGTAAAACCTTACACCTTGGACCCACCTCAAATGACAACTGCTTTGGATCCTCTAGTTATACACTTTCCCATGGGACAAAGAGACTATGGTTTTCATAGATGGTGCCCAGTTACCCTGAGACTCTGCTCCTGCCCCCAACAACTCTGACATTGGAGATGCTAGAATTCTTTATTTTATTTTATTTCACTGTCATTAAACACATGCTAGGACAATGGTGGTGCGAAGCTTGTGGGGTATTATCAGTAACCCACCAATAACTGACTTGACTTGAAACACACTCCATGAGATGGAACCCATACTGGACACTGCTTGGGTAACTAAGAACCAGAGACTAGATAACCCAGAGACCTAAGGTAAAACCAAATTCTACTCGTCATAAAATAATGATAAATGACTCCTAATGATATTCTGCTATACTCACAGATCACTGTCTTATTCAGCCATCATCAGAGAAGCTTCCTTTTGCAGTATATGGGAATAAATACAGAGACTCACAGCCAGATATTGTGCAGAGAGGAAGATCTTGGAACACTTATCTTTAAAGTAAGATGTCTCTGTCAAGTCCTTCCCCTCAGGTCAAGGGACCCTATGAAAGAGTAGATGGAAACTGTGGAAGAGCCAGAGTGGAAAGAAAAAGGACACCAGAAGAAAAAGACCCTCTATGTCAACTAAACAAAGTTCATATGAACTCACGGACTGAAGCAGTAAGCTCAGAGCCTGCATGGGGCTGCTCCAGGTCCTCTGAGTATATATTACGGCTTTCAGCTTAGTGTTTTCATGGGACTCCTGAGTGTGTGAATCAGTGGGTCTTTTATTCTTGTGCCTTCTCTCGGGCTCTTTTCCTTCTGTTGGTTTGCCTTTTCCAACTCTGATGTGATTGCTTTTGTTTTATCTTATGATAGTTCATTTTTGTTAAGTTTTTGTTGTTATCCCTTAGAAACCTGTCCTTTTCTAGGAGAGAGAGAAAGGCAGTGGATCCTGATGGGAGGGGAGGTGGGGAGGAATTGGGAGGGGTAGAGGGAGGGGAAAGTAATCAGGATATGTTGTATAACTTTTTTTAATCCATTATGTACAACTTGTGCTGCCCATATATTTTTGAAAGTGTGGCCTTTCCACCCTTAGGAAATGCTGACTCTTTCTCTCCTAACAGCTATTAATTGGCAAGAGGCCCTTGGCTAAGACTGAGATTTTTCTACCCTTGTTATCTATGCTGGGACTTGGTCTGGCTAGATTTGGCCCAGGTTTTGTGCATGCTGTCACAACTTCTGAAGATTCATACGTGCAACTGCCTTGCTATGTCCAGAAAACACTGCTTCATTCACCAACACTGGCTCTTACACTTCTTTTCTACCCTTATTCCTAATAGCTCCTGATCTTTAAGAAGAGAAGGTTTGATATAGATGCCACATTCAAGGCTGAACCTTCTAGAGTCTCTTATTATCAGCCAGTTGTAGGTCTTTGTGTTAATCATTATCTACAGCAAATAGAAGTTTCTCTGATGGGGGTGACATATACATTAATCTATTAGGATTTGTCACTAATAGTTGGTTTGATAGTGTATCAATTTATCATAATAATTGTAGTAGGTTCTGCCTTAGAATTTATGACCACAGATTCTTCATCATATCATGGTATTGTGTGATAAATGTACTTATGGTATAGGTGGGCTTAAATATATTCTGAAGTAGTTGTTTACTCTCATGATGATTATGGCACTATTATACCAATGGGCTTGTCTTACTAGCCCATTCATTTCTGTAGCTCACATTGTTTACAACTGGATAAGACTACTTTTCTCCTCCAGTAGGCTATATGGCACATTCCACCACTATGAAAGGTAGCCTATAATAATGGAGCATCCAGGTGCAATTCTTCATGTTTTGTGACTCAAGTATGTGGTATGTTTAGCAATAGGGTATTTTTAACATTATGTTCTGGAGAGTAATCAGTTGCATTGGCCTGTAATGATTGAGGGTCTTTAGGAACTCACAAGCTAACAGCTCCTAAGAATATATATATATTCTTCTACAGTACTACTATTTACTGTAAAGGCAGGAGAATATGGGAAAATAGAACCTAAAAATGAGGTATACTAAAGTCTCATGCAATAGCCAACTTAATCAGAGCATCAGATAATTTATATTCTGTTTACCCCTTGGATTTAGGGAAAGCATATTGTCCTGCCAATTTTTAATAATTTGATGGGCCCCAAAAATCTGCCTTTTGTAGTTTTGTGTATAGGAATAAAGTTTTACAGTTCTATACATTTGAATCAGAAGCCTGTTTACTTTTATTTTTACAGGTTATTTTGACACTGTATATAGATGATGTCTGCATGTGATTTTTAAGCTTTGTTATGGTTCTAATTAATACTCGTTTGGTGGAACCTATATTTGAGACTTTAAATTTTCATCTTTTCTTAGACTAACAAAATATTGTGTAATATTATCTCTTCTTGGCAGTAGCACCAATGAGCCTCAGCTCTAGTCAGCTACATGAACTTGACCTGCAGGGTTCTTCTGATGTCAGACTATGTTGCAAGCCATTATATAATCTCAGTAAAATAAACAATGCATCTTGAATTTACAATGTTTTTAGCATTTTGCTGGCGTATTGGGATGGAGGCCCCTGTAATTTGAGGGCTTTTTATGTTATCTTTGAACACCTTAAGTGAGTCCTGCAATTATGTTAGGCTCACAGTATTTTTCATGAGGAGCATAACTTAGTAGCACTGTTCACTTCTATGTATGTTTCTGATTTCTCTGGCTGCATTCAGAATGTCCAGATATATTTTTCTTTGAAATTATTGAGGTTGTATTTCTCTGAACTTCTGATGCATCGAATTTGTTTCTTTAATCCAGTCCCATGGAGGTTCCACAGCTGTTGGTCTAAACTTCATGAGTTCCCACTAGTTAGGTTTGGTTGTCTCTGTAGGTTTCCCCATCATGATCTTGATGCCCCTTGCTCATAGAATCCCTCTTTTCTCTCTCCAATTGGACTCCTGGAGCTCGGCTTGGTGTTTGGCTGTAGCTCTCTGCATCTGCTTCTGTCAGTTATTGGAGAAAGGCTCTATGATGACAGTTAGGGTATTCACTGATCTTATTACTGGGGTAGGCCAGTTCAGGCACCCTCTCTACTATTGCTAGTAGTCTAAGCTAGGGTCATGCTGTGGATTCCTAGGAACTTTCCTAACACCCAGGTTTTCCCTACCCCCATGATATCTCCCTCCATCATATCTCTTTCATTGTTCTCCCACTCCATCCTTGTTCCAGCTCGACCATCCCATTCCCTTATGTTCTCATCCCCCATCCCCTACCCTCCATTACACCCCCCTCCTTGTCCCCAGTTTACTCATGGAGATCTCATGTATTTTCCCTTCCCAGGGTGATCCATGAATCCCTCCTAAGGGTCTCATTGTTAGCTAGCTTCTCTGGAGGTGTGGGTTGTAGTCTGGTTATTTTTTGCTTTACATTTAGTATCCCCTTATGAGTGAGTACATACCATGTTTGTCCTTCTGAGTCTGGGTTACCTCACTTACGATGATATTTTCTAGTTCCATCCATTTGCCTTCAAATTTCATGATGCCATTATTTTTATTGCATAAGCAAGACAGTTGTGAAGCTTGATCTGCTTAAGAGGCCCCTTGGCAGTAGGATCAGGATTCGCTCCTGGCACATTGGCTGATTTTCTGGAGCCCACTACCTATGGTGGGACACCTAGCACAGCCTTAAGGCAAGGGGAGGGGCTTGGACTTGCCTCTACTGAAAGCACCAGGCTCTGAAGACACCTCATGGGAGTCCTTACCTTCTTGTAAGAGGCAATGGGGGGTGGGTTGTGGGGAAGGCTGGAGGGGCTGGAGGTGGAAGGGGGAACCTGTGATTGGTATGTAAAATGAATAAAAAATTTTCTTAATTAAAAAAATAAAATTAAAAAAAAATCACAAAAAAAAACTTTTTTTTTTTTTTTTACCAACGCCTTAAAATTAGCTGGTATTGATTTAATATATCTTTTTATGAACCTTACCCTACCGTATCAGGATATTTGCAGTACAAATAATGAAATACTCCTGAGCATAACTAAAGACTACATAAGTAAAGAGAAAGGTACAGCAAGATTTCTTTGTGTAAAGGTGACGTTTGCTTTTCTTCTCTGTCCCTCACCCTTTTTAAGTCTGACTTTCCAGTTATTCAAAAGCAACTCCAGTTCAAATTCCAAGAGATACTACTTGGGAAAAGAACTGAAAATCTGATTCTAATGTTTTTGTAAAGGTATGAAATTCCAAACTCACTAAGGCATTCTAGATGAACAAAGTAGAATAATTTATACCACTTGATGCAAGGGTGATATTAGCCTATTAATCTGTAAGAATCAAGAGGCTGTGGCATGGAGAAAAGTTGTCAAACTGAATATGAGAAGATTCTAGACATGGACTAGCTTTCATATAACTAATCACAAGTTAAATCAATTGGCTTTTATCAGAATAATGGTGTGTTTCTGAATGTTGTAACAAATTCCTCAATGAAACCCTCTGACCATCCTTTTCTCCCTACTTTAAGAATGAATATCCTTGCAATATTACAATATTAAATAATTTTCTATAATATTTACTTTTGATTGGTGTTCTCCCTAGAGCTATATATTTCTAGTACTAAGTATTTCTCTCTCTCTCTCTCTCTCTCTCTCTCTCTGTCAATTTTCTTTTTTATTATTTAAATGTTGTTTTCATTTTACATACCAATCCCTGTTCCCCCTCATTCCCCTTCTCCTACTCCCCCCATCACACCCCCATCCCCTCCTCATAGGGGGTAAGGCCTCTCTTGGGTAGTCAACATAGGCTGACATACAAAGTTAGAGCAGGATCAAGTCCCTCCCCACTGCATCACTGAGTAAGGCATCACATCACAGGGAATGGGGTCTAAAAAGCCAGTTCATGTACTCAGAAATAAGTCCTGGTCCCATTGCCAGGGGACCCACAAACACATCAAGCCATGTAACTGTCAGCTACATTCAAAAGGCCTAGTGTGGTCCCATGCAGGCTCCTGGGCTGTCAGTCCAGAGTCACCTATCTCTGTGATCCTGATCCCATCATGATCCTGATGTGATCCCTTCATGATCCTGACCCACCTTGTTCATGGATATTTCAAGGATTAGTACCAACATTGGTAAAGAATTCCAAGTGAAAGAAACATTTCACTGTGGTGTGAAGGGTGGTAAATAATTTTGAGATTTGATGGGATGTGATAATGGGCATTTCCTAAGCTATAAGAAAGAAGATTTCAGGAGACCACACTTCTGTT
This sequence comes from Peromyscus leucopus, assembly GCF_004664715.2. Taxonomy (NCBI): domain Eukaryota; kingdom Metazoa; phylum Chordata; class Mammalia; order Rodentia; family Cricetidae; genus Peromyscus; species Peromyscus leucopus. The sequence goes on from NC_051064.1 coordinate 49,242,258, forward strand.
TGGATATTATGGCCTGTTTTTCCTCATTACTTTTTTTTTAAAACTGGTTTCATCTGTTCTTTTGTTGTTCACTGTAGATGGCTGTATCACTTGGTATTCTTAATTTGCAGCAATCAGAAACAAGAGCTTCCTTCTTTGTGTGTGATTATGTGCAGCAAATTTTCTTTCCCTTAGAGTGAACACCTTCAAAATGAAACATTTATATTCTGCAGCTTTCCACAGGATTAAAATCCTTTGGCATTTTATAAACATTGTGTCCTGAAGTGCTTTGGGGATTATAAATAGGTGAAAAGCTAACTCATGAATTTTCTTTCATTTATAGTCAAATTTCCCTACTATTATTGCTTTCATTTTAAGTAATTAAATGTTTTGTATATGTGTGTATGATGTGCATACTTACATCTATGTTTATGTATTCACGCTTGACATGATAGTCCTGTGGAGGTCAGAAGACAAATTCAGGCATTGGTGTTGCCTTCTGCCTTGTCTGAGGCAGTGTTTCTCTGTGTTTTGCTGTATATTTCAGGCTAGCCAGCTCATGAGTTTCTGGAGATTCTTCTCTCTCTCTACCTCTCATCTCACCATAGAATCACTGGTACAGATACAGATGTGTACTATCTTGTGGGTTCTGAGAATTGGAACTAAGGTCTTCACACTTGTATGGCCCTGCTTTGCCCACTGAGCCCTATCCCTGTCCATAAATGTTAATACCTTTGACATATTTTTTATTATTCTTCTCTATTTGCATGTATTTATAACATGTATAGTTATAGTTACAGATATTGTAAACATATATTCTTATACCTACATGCATGCATGGGTACACATTATGAGACCACTTTATAAATATATTCATGTAATTTTTTTCTTTTAGAAGTTTGATGAAATTTACAGATGTGATACCTTTTATTACTTAATATTTCACTATATATTTTCCTTTTTAAGTATATTTCCTTACCAAAATAAATGTATTAATAGAAGTAAAACTAACTTTATACAATATTATTACCAAAATTAGAGACTTCTCCCATTGCTACATAATAAATTCAACTATTTTTTGAATATTTATTTTTCTTGTCATTTTTATTATTTCTGGATTTTCAATTTTTCATATATTTTCCTGATTTTTAAAATGTTTATGTGAGACACTTAGATTTAGTAGAACTCACTGCAGTTGATACTTGATTCCCACCAATTTTATTGTAACTTGGTTGGTTCTGAATTTTTTCCTATGGTAAGATGTAGGTGTCTTACAAGAAAGTCATAAATATTTGTTTTTCATCATTCTTTTGCCTAATATTTTAGGCCACAATTGATTAATTATAAAGTGGATGTACACTGTTCATTTTCTAATTCTTCTATTTCTCTCATATTTCCTGGCTTGAAGTGAGGAATAGCTTCCCATTCTCACTATTTGTATCTCTCTGGAACTGGATTCTTGTTCATTGGATTACCTATAGTATGCTGTTCTGTCTCCTTTTTTTCCTCATATACCTCACTGCTTTTATTTTCCCCTCCAATCTACACTGTTCATATGTGTTATGAAGGCAGCTAGAGTACTGAGGCTCTGTTGGTATCAAGACATCAGTCTTGGAACCTAGCTCTCTTTGGATGCAAAGACATTAAAAGTTCCTACAGTGTTCAATATGGCACAAAGACAGAGAGATGATGTAGTCTAGAGGCAATATAATAAATAATCTCATAATTCTGGTTAATGTAAAAAACACATTAATAATTGCTAGTGAAAAATATACAAAAAAAATGTGATAAGCCCCGAGTATTTGGGAATACATTAGAACTTTGCTTTTGTTAGGAATCTGTTCAGGGCCTGATGTTCAAATACAAACAAATAAACAAAAGTAAGTCCTCAGATATGCAGTGCTAATTGTGATCATTTTCCAATAATCTAGAGGCATAAGTGACTTTAAAATGATTGCAAGTGACCTGAATAAACAGCTGTACAAAAAATACACAGAATATATGGATTTGTCAACATTTTCTCCTTTTGTGTATCCAATTTCTGTTCTGTTAAAGGAGTGTGGCTCTAAAGAATGGACTCAGGTCTTAAATGAGTGGAATTGAAAATCATTGGGATGACAATATATTTACTCCTGAGAATTTCATGATTAAGCAATATTTTAAAAAAATGGTTATTGCTGCCGGGCAGTGGTGGCACATGCCTTTAATCCCAGGACTCGGGAGGCAGAGGCAGGTGGATCTCTGAGTTCGAGGCCAGCCTGGTCTCCAAAACAAGTTCCAGGAAACGCATAAAGCTACACAGAGAAACCCTGTCTCAAAAAATAAATAAATAAATAAATAAATAAATAAATAAATAAATAAATAAATAAATAAATAAAATAAAACAAAAACAAAAAAATAACACCACCAACAACAAAATGGTTATTTCATGAGAATAAAATTTTCTAGTTAATAAACCATTTACCTTGATGAATTAGCTAAACCTAGTGAATTTTTGCTTTGTGGTTTTAAAGCATTGTTTGTTCAGGTTAACCTAACAAGCACTTTTCTTGATACATACTCAATGTCTTCAGCCAATATGGCTTACTTGAACTGAACAGTCTTGAGAGTCCATTACAAGGACACTGCCGTGCCTCTGTTTCATCCCGGCCTTGTTCCTGGTATTCAAGAGAGTACTCCATTATCTTATGGATGCCAATCACAGCCATACATGAATTTGTGTCTCCAAAACATTTACAATATTGGACTGGGGTTTTGGCATCTCAATGATAAGATGTTCATTTTATAAACAAAATATTCAAGCTGATCTAAACTGCCCAAAGCAGCCTATTATGCACACAAAATATGGCCAGGTGACTGCTTTGCTGACTGTGGACATATTCAGCCTGACTAGGAATTATATTTTTCAAGTTCCTGAAAATCACCCTTAGGACACATTTCCACACATCTCACACATTTTTCCTCATTAAGTTGTTATGAAATTTTGAAGTTTGTGCTTTAAAATGATGGAGAGCATTTTGCAAGGTGGAGGAGTATTCCTCACAGTTCTAATTTCGTCACCTAGGAGCTGGGTGTGTAGGAAAAGTGGCTTTATCTGGAAAGGTAAATGCTTCATTTAGGTATGCTAAGAGGCATTTCAGACAGTCAGAAAACTCTGAGAAAAAGGTGAGGAACAGGCTGTCTTTTCCTTTGAGGTAGGAGAATGTGAGGGAGGCCTGGGCACTTCAGTGGGAGAGCAGGAGAGAAGGTTGAGTTAATTTAATGGTGTGCATGCTGTAAGATAGAGGGTTTAGGTTCCAGACTGTGACCCCTAATGGTTAGGGTTGGGAAATGCAAGGAGAAATGACAGTTTGGGGGTAGGCAAGTGAGGAAGGACTGAGATTTCCAAATTATCTGCATTTACTTTATAGAATGCACACTTTTAAAAAGTGATTTTCTAACTTCCATATATAGGAAACCAGGAGAGCCAACTAGTTCAATCATCACCACAGTTCAGCAACCTGAAAGATCAAACCCTAGGTGGGAATATTAGCTCCTTACCCTTGGTGCTTCTAGGAATAAGTTTTCTGAGTTCACACAGTGTTTGCCCCAGTTTCAGGGATTGGAAATAAGATATTTTGAAAGGCTGATCCAGGCATATTTTTGCTTTAATTTGTTCAATGGCTTAGGAAGAAAGACCTCCAGGCCACATCTCTGAAATGACTTTCGATCTTCGTGCAGTTCTACTAAAGCAATATCAAGGATCTCCCATCCAACTGCTTTCTATCATCTGCTTAATCTTGAATATTATAAGGGTTGATTTAATTTTGTTTCGTACCTGAGTGCCATGGGGAACCAGCTATCGACTCACTAATGATAAGAGGATTTTCATTGTCCATATCAGGGAAAGCAGATAATCAGATTTGCTATTCTTCCATTTTACACCACTAAATCTCTTGTGTTCAACATTCCTTTGTTGAAGGAAGACTGAATCAGACAGAGTTTTTGTAAGCAAAATAAAGTATTTCATTAACAAACAGGAAACAGACTTGGAAATTGGTTATAATTCTATAGAACATCAAAAATTCTGAAAGTTTCAGAAAATAACTCCCCTGGGTGCCACAAATAGTACCATAGGAAAAATAGGAAACATATAAAAGATTTGAAATATATTTTATATATTTAGTTTCAAGATCAATTTTAGGGTCTGGAGAGATGGTTCAGTGGCTAAGAGCTCTCGCTGCTCTTCCCTAGAATATGTGTTCAGTTTCTAGTACCCATGTCAGGTGACCGAAAAGTCTGCATCTCTAGCTATAGGAGATCCAGTGCCTCTGGCCATCATAGGCAGCTGAATTCATGTGCACATACGCAACTGCAGACACACATACATGCACATAAAATTTAAATTAACAAAAGTAAATCTTTAAAGAGCCCTTCCAGAAGATTGTAATGAATAGTGCAGTAAGATCCATTTATTATACTTACAGCCAGGGTCACTTATATTAAGGCAAAGGCTATAGATAATTTGGGGGGGGTCATTTCCACATTTTTGTTTTCTAAACAAAAGCAAAAATTCCTTCATCGCATGAGGGTTTATATCAGACTAATAATTTTGTAAATATAAATAATATATATGTAGGCATAATAAATATATGTATGATAGTTACAACATTTCTGATAAAATAGGAATTGGATTTGTGGTTAATTGGTGTGATAGGTTGTGTATATTGTCAATTTGACAATCTAGAAACACCTGAAAAATGGGCTTTGGGGACATAAGTATGGGCAACAGTCTTACTATATTTTTAATATGGCAAGCCCCATCTTGTTTATGGCTGGTGCCTTGGCAGGAAATCCTAGATTTTATAAATGAAAGGAAAGTGAGCTGCAGAATGCATTCATGGTTTTAAACCAATTATCTAAAAATAATTCAAATTCCATTGCAATTTGCTCAGAACAGAGCAGACAGATTTTAAAGGAAAGTGGTTCAGTCCAGGAATGATGCTAGGAAGCAATATTAGAATCCAACTCTATAGAATTTGGTATATGAAGCCAAGAACTTACATAATCATGATCATTGTCGAGCTCAGGAGAAACTTTATTCCTTTGCTACTTCCTCTTTTTTATTAAAATTTTTTCATGTATTATATTTTGACTATAGTTTCTTCTCCCCCAACTCCTCCAAGAGAGTATATGAATGGGAACATACTATGACATTACATTTTTGATGGCTAAGTCATCCAGCCTCTGACATTTTGTTTTGTCAGCACAAACTGATTATCTTGACAATTTTCACCCATGAAATGGACAGCTTCTGTGAATACTTGTTTTTGCTCAGACGAATCCCTCTTTGTTAAATTAATACCAGCTTCAGTTTGTCTCTGCTCGTCCAAAAAAAAAAAAAAAATATTGGTTTTTCTAAGCCCCATTCAAATATCACCTCATTCTCTGCTCTTATAGAAATGTTGATTCCTCTTATGCAGTAAGCACACATGTGGTAAAACAGATGTACATGCAGACAAAACAGTCCAATACATAAAATAAAAAGAAAGGTTTAAAATAAAAGGAAGAATTGGAAGACCAGACTGTAAGTGACTGTAGCTTTAAGGTTTGAGTAATTGTCTCTGAGTCAGTAATCAAGACTTGAGAAACAGAAATCCAAGGGTCTTTTACTTTAGCACACTAGAATTAATAGGATTTTAGAATAAAAAATAACGAAGTTAAATACAACAGAAAGGAAATCTCAGACTACACGTAAATAAAAAGAAATAAATCTATGTGCTTGTTTGTGTTCTTATGTTGTAAACATTGTTTTAGGGTTAATTAGTGAGGAAACATGCCAGGTTTGATGGCTATTCTTGGTGTTCAGTTTGACTACATTTGGAATTAATGGAAATCAGGCTGCTGAGCATGCTTGTGAGGGATTTTGCTAGATTGAGGTGCGAAGCCCCACCCTAAATCCAGGTCTTTTGAAGTAGGAAGATTCAGCTTAAATCTGGGCCACACCTTCCGGTGGCATCCTATATGGAAGACAGGAAAGACTAAGGCTTGACCTTTTTGCCTGCTTGCCCTCACCCTCCCTGGTAAGTCCCTTTCCTTGCATTAGAGTTAGAGTCTATTTCTTCAGCATTTCAGTGTATACTAAAAACCATCTGAGACAACCACTCTTGTGGACTGAACGGCTTTTGGATTCTTGGACTTTCCAACAGGAGACAGCCATTCTTAGACTAGTGATACCACAGTCTGTAAGCTACTCTAATAAACCATATATCTATATCTATATATCTAGATATAGATATCTATATAGATATAGATATATAGATATAGATATCTAGATATAGATATAGATATAGATATGGATATATTGATATGCTGGTGGTGGCCATGTCAGAGAAGCAGCTGGTGGTAATTGAAGTTCAAGGTGTCAGCCCACCAGGAGGAAACTCTCTGAAGAGTGAATCTCTTTTAGGCAAGGCCACAGGACAAAAGACCTTGGAATGTCTTTTTCTTCTGTTGTGTCTTTACATGTTTGCTGTGGCTGTCTTTCTCTAGTACCTGGCATGATATGAATGGGTGTGGGGAGATCCCCACTGCCTATAAAGTAGTGTGTTTATCTCATGGAAACATCCTGTTCTACTGGGCATTTTTATTTGGGGATTGTCATGAAGATGATTCCTCCCAAAATTGTACTGATAGTAATAATGATAGCTTATGCAGAGTTTTGATGAATAAAAATAAAAATAAATACAAGAAAATGTTACATAGTTAAGGCCTATGAGTTTTACAGCTAAGGCCTACAAGTTTCACCTAAAAAGCTACTTTAGACCACAGTTCAGGTTAATGATTAAGGAAAAATTTAGTCCACAGAAGCCAAGCTGGCTTTAATTCTCTTAATGATTAAATACCCAGATACAGGTTTCAGTGTGCCCCATTAGCTGAATCAAAGCTTCAAAATAACTTCATGCTAGACCAGACACTTTAATAATAATTTTAAGATGAATAATCCCAGAAAACAATCAAAAGTTCACAAAGACACACAGCTGAGCTGTGTAGCATGAATATTAAAAGGTCTTACTAATAAAAACAAACCTGGAGCCAGGTATTGGGGTAAACACTGAATGATCAGAGAAACAGAACAGGCCACAGCTAACCTCACCTCACCAACTTCTCAGCCGATCCTGTTTCCTCAAACTGGAAGCCTCTGAGTTCTCATCTGGAATGAATTTCAGCTGAACTACTGCTATAAGCCCAAAAGCTTAACCAGGCTCTACATCCTGATCCTCATGCCTTATATACCTTTCTGCTTCCTGCCATCACTTCCTGGGATTAAAGGCGTATGTCACCACGTCTGGCTGTTTCCAGTGTGGCTTTGATCTCACAGAAACCCAGACGGATCTCTGCCTCCACCATTTTCCAGCCTCTGTATCTAGTGGCTATTCTGTTCTCTGACCACAGAAAAGTTTATTAGGGTGAACAGTATATTGGGGAACACAATATTACCACAGATCTATCTGATTCATTAAGCTAAGGTCAAAAATACAAAGCAGCCTGATCATTGCTAGCTGGCATACTTTCCTTGCTAGGTTTGGTTGATGACCAAAGGTGATTAACTCTTTATACATATTTTTGCTCTCAGTCTCTTGAGATATATATATATATATATATATATATATATATATATATATGCTATTGATGAGCTCTTGAGATAATTTGTTTTTCACTTGTAATATGTAAAATGTATAATCATGTAAGGGAAATGAAAAACATGTTTTTAACCTGTATTCATTATAATAATTCACTTGAAAAATAGAATATAACCACATTGTAATTCCTATCTTGCCTAAAATTTTGTTGGGGTATATAATCTGTAGAAAAAAAGTACACGTAGAAAGAACACAGAAAGAATACAGAAGAAGAAGAAAGAAACCATCAAGAAAGCATGTGAGTGTCTTTTTCCTTAATGCCTTCAGATAGAAAAGTCTAGTTCATGCCAATGTTATGGATTTCCCTTCAAGCCTTGTGCTGCCTGGAAGATATTCTTCCTGGTGGGTATATACACACATATATAACATATGTGTGTATGCATATATGTATATGTACATATGTTCATGTGTTACCAGCTTATTTAAAGTTCTGTTGCCTTGACTTCGTTACAATGAAGAACTGTCCTTTGAACAGTGAGACAAGATGAACTTTTCCCCACACACAACTTTCTTTTTTAAGTGCTTTAGCACAGCAACAGGAAAAGAAGATAAGACAATCAGTTTGGGGTCTTCATAATTTCAACAAACCCTGACCCATGAACCACTTTATTCCTTGTAGCTAAGCCCTAAGCCTCAGTTAGAAAAAAAAGCTCAGTATAGCCTTACTCTAACTTCAAACAAATACAAATAAATCCATCAAATATTATTTTTAAAAAGGTGTGCGTGTGTGTGTGTGTGTGTGTGTGTGTGTGTGTGTGTGTGTGTGTGTAAGATTTAAGTGGGGTCTTTAACTGAATCTAGAGCTCACTATCTGGCTAGTCTGGCTACCCAGCTTGTTCTGTGTAACCAGTCTTCATCTTCCACATCTTGGAACTAAAGCTGTGCCATATCCCCCATCTACCTTTTATTTGGGTTCTGAGGATACAGACCCTAGTCCGAATTCTTGGGTATAAGTGCTTTAAGTCTTGAGCACTCTTCCCAGCTGAGAAAAGTATTTTTCATTCAGCAAAGCTATAAATCTGTCAAAATGTTCAGTTTATATAAACAATATTTCATTTGGTTTTGTATCAGAATTACAGTGATGCTCTATGACATTTTATGTTACTTATGGTAAGATTTTAATTTTATGTGGATGGTCACTTATTTTTCATTTTTGTGATCTATTTTAGTTTTCAATGGGGCAAATGTTCTGCTTTGCAGTCTTTTTGCACAGAAGTTAATTACATTCCACTTAATTATTTGAAAACCAGCTAATATTTAATGAGCACCCAGTGGCTATATGGCAGTGTAGTAAGCATTCTTATTTTAAAAATGTCTGTTTGCCGGGCGGTGGTGGCGCATGCCTTTAATCCCAGCACTCGGGAGGCAGAGCCAGGCGGATCTCTGTGAGTTCGAGGCCAGCCTGGGCTACCAAGTGAGCTCCAGGAAAGGCACAAAGCTATGCAGAGAAACCCTGTCTCGAAAAACCAAAAAAAAAAAAAAAAAAAAAAAAGTCTGTTTATTCCCAGCTTTGGTGCCTTTTAAGATTCTGAGATTCTTATCGTTTTCACAATATGCAAACCATAATAGTACTCTTGTGAAGAATTAGCACTTTCTAAAATATCCCAGAAACCAAAGAAAAAGAAATATCTTATCTTTGAATATCAATAGTTCACATATAAGATCTTACAAAAAGAAGTGTTTTTTCTCTTTTCTCAGCATTCAGAATGGTTCCTGCTAATGAAGAATAAAGTCATCAAAGTTTACCCTTTATATTACAAAAGTTTACTAAATTTTCCATGAATTGTATCCACTGTCTAGAACATTAATGATGAAGTCTTGTGTGGGATGAAGTTTTAATAATATACAGTAGGAGGAAATCAAGGCAGAAATAAAGATCATGAGCAAATGTTTTAAATCTGAAGAGATTTTCAGTGAAAAGGGACAGACAAGTCCAGGACCTATTAAGGCTATAGATCTTTTCTTATTGGTGAATAAATATGCGAGTGCTGAGTCAAGGAGTTAATACCAAAGTGAGGAACACTTGATATACCCACCATTGGTTTCTAATAATGATTATGCTGCTATGATCATTCACACAGGTGCTTCAGATTAAATTAGATAAATTGCAAATGTGAAGTCAGCATAATAGGTACAATTTCTCAACTGAATTTTTAAGTTGGGAGAAACTCTAAGGAATGATTCAGTGGCTTTTTCATCCAGAAAAAAACATGGCCATGGGCAGACTTAGCTTAATGATGTAGTTTTTAAATACTCAAAACTAACCTATTAAGTTTTGTTTCAATCATTTAAAATTAGGTGAATAGAATTTATGTAAATATCATCCTGCGATGATTACAGATGCTACTTTGACACTACTTTTTCAATACTTATATTTCTTCCTCAGCCTCTCATTTATAGTTGCAAAAATAGTAGTAACCTGGTATATTCTAATGCATCAGCTTTAAGAATGAATTCAGAAATCATAGTACCATCTCTGACCAAAGGCAAATGAACACTTGGTCAAAAATTTATTCAGATAACAATTTCAGTTACCTACTACAGAAATCATGGCAAATGAGACATGTAGGAACTTAAAATTCCAAAATAATATTAATAATGTAAAAATATTTTATATTTACGTAATTTATCTTAATAGGGCAAAAAAATACTTATTGCATTAGCAATCTGATTTACCTGAAAAAAATAAATCTGGAAAAAGAACAAAACATCAAGTGTGAACAAAAAATTGTTTTCGTGTTTTAGTAAGTACTTTATAAAAATATCAATATTAAAATGGTTTGAATTAAGATTTAACAATATTCAAAGCAAAATGTTTTATTATCTAAGTAGCAACCTTGTCCAATTATCTAATTTGGTCAAATAAAAGTTCTATGTGAGAATCCTTTATCCTAATACAACTAAGTTGATTTTAACTCTTTACTGACGCCGGAAGACTCCCTTTGATCTCATTTACACTCTCAGCCACACAGTTGAAGGATGTACCAGTGGGGAACTATGGTGATAACATCTTCATATATCTTCCTTTGCTTTCTCACATGATTGTGACATTTTTTCTAAAGTATTTGATCATTTGCTTCTTAAAATTCATCACTGTTATTTATATAATGTGTCACTCACATTAACATCATAAGCATGAGCTCTATTTTTTTTCAATTTCAGTTTTTAAATTTATTTTAAAATTCTGTGCATTTGTATAGTACATTTTCATCATATCCATCTATCCCTTCCTACTTCCAACTCTAACCCATTACCCGAACGCCCTCCCAAATTCATTTCCTCAATTCTTTTGTCATTAGTGATAACTCCAGATTTCTATTAGTGTAGCCTATATGTGTATGGTTATGCGACCATCCACTGAGGTGTGAGTAACATATTAGCAACTGTGTCCTCAAGGATTGCAACTCTCCTGCCATCAGCAACCATCTATAGTCATTAGATCCTCCTTTAAATGCCCATTCCTGTTGGCATTTCATTCTTTTGGCTGGAAACTGTAGTGTAACTGCAAACTACTACAGTTGCTATGAGTCAATGTGCTCAACAGCCATGTGATGTCTTTTAAATAGGTAGCTGATAGGGAAGAAGGCCTTCAATTCCTTCTTTTTACAGTTTTTTTTTTAAATTTCATACACAAATACTGTATTTGATATCATTGATATGTATATCATTGATATCATTTCTGTCCTACACTCTTCCTCCCACTCTTGCCATATACATATTCCTCAACTCCCTTTTGACTTCATGACAATTTCTGCACTCCTTTAATTATTATTGCTATACACATACACATACACACACACACACAAACACATATACATAGTCTGTACATACACACACTTATATATAAAACAACCTATTATGAGTATGTGTGCATATGAGCCTGTATGCATCACAATGTTTGTGTTTGGGTCTAAGCAGTTAAGATTATATAATATGTTAGAGGACCCATCTCTGTAGAAGACTGATCCTACCTTTCTTATAAGCTATTAATTGAGTATATTTCATATCTAGTGGTGAGTCCTTGTGAGATCTCCCTCATCTATGTTGGAATATTGACTTGTGGTTTCATTTTGCTGGCCCTTAATTTTTAGCCTTTTTTTCACCTTTCAAACTTAGTACAAATGAAATTTTATACTCTAAAGACACAATGTTTTTTTTCAATGGATAAATGCCAGAAATGTCCATTATTTAGCTAGTTATAAATATTTTACCCATAAACACAAATCAATGATTCTCTTTTGAATAGTGAAATAACCTCTACTTCAATGTAAGGATTCTTTCTTATTTGCTCTAGAACAAATTTTATGCACCAATGGGTTGACATTGGTGGGAATTATGCTCAGTACATCTTCTAAATGTTTGCAATTTTACCTGAACCATGGAATAGTTTTGTCAATTTTGATGTTTGAATTGTGAGCAACATGTTTCAGAGAAACACAAACATATGTTTTTATTTATGTAACTATGCATATGTATGTTACATGGAAGAGTCAGGCAGCTAGAGATGGGGGAGCACTCACACTTTTTACTTTGTTGTGTACTGCATTAATTTCTCTAGTTTCTGGAGTTCCATGAGGTGTGATGGGATTCTGTTTCTTCTACTCGAGGGAAGATGAACTGAAGTACACAGTGCTGTAGTCTTCTAGGTATCGTGCCATATCCCTTTTTCTTTCAAATATCCTCAGTTTTTCCGTGCTGGTTAGCCTTTGTCAAGTTGACACAAACTAGAGTCGACTGGGAAAAGAATGTTAATCTAGAGATTGCTTCTATAGGCTTAGCCTGTGGATCCGTGGGGCATGTTCTTGATTAATGCTAATTATTCAAGATTAATTAACTAATGAGACGTCAAAACCTACTGTGTGTGGTGCTGCTCCTGAGCAGGTGGTCCTGGTTCTCTAAGAAAGTAAGCTGAACAAATAATAGTGAGTAAGCCTGTAAGCATCATTCCTCCATGGCCTCTGCTTCAGTCACTGTCTTGACTTCCTGTCCTGGCTTCCCTGGATGATAGACTAACTTTTAAGGTAAAGTAAACCTTTTCCTCCTTAGGTGGAGTTTGGTCAGTGTTTTGTCACAACAATAGAAACCAAACAAGGACAATGGCACAGTCACAAAACGGAGGAACTCTCAGTCCATCAGTTTTATTTTGAAAAACATTCACCCACCGGTCATCAGCAATCAGTCAAACTTTAGTTGAGCAAGAGGCAAATTTCTGTTTTGTTGAGCCACATAATTGGAGAAACCACATGTTCTATTACTTCATTTTAAACAATATTTATATTTTAGATAAATTTGATCACATTTAATCCACTTCCTACAGCATCTGTCCAGTGTTCCAGGAGAAAAAAGGAATTCTTCTTAACCCTAGGCTCTCAGAGTACTCTCTTCAAGTGCAGGTACAACACTTGGATGACATTGTAGGTGTTTCCTAAATGACAGCCCATATCTACTTACAAAATGAGGTTAGTTTTAATAGATAAAAGATGGATATCCTAAAAAATATCCTATCAGAGGAAAAGTAGAGTGTTATAGCAGTAAGCGATGTCTCTGAGCTCCGTTTCCTCTTAAATGAAAATATAAGCATTAAGAAATATTTTATAAGACAAGATTATAAATCAAATTTCACATACAATATTATTCATATTGGTAGTGATGTCAACAGTAATTTAGAAGAAACATTTTGAAATAAAACACAGTAATTACATTTGAATAGCTTTTCCTATGCAGTCTATATTTAAAAATTCATGATACAAATGTAGTATTGATTTAATAGGACTTTATACTGAGATGAACATGTAAGGCTTTAAACTTTTTAAAGATTTAAAGTATGCACAGAAAAGTGTAATAAATTTACTACAATACAATTTTTTGTGCCTTTTTGCCAGATGTGGTTACTGAAAGTTGTAATTCCAGGTTTTCAGAGACAGAGGCATGGATTTAAAGCAGTATGAACCACATAGGGAGCCCTATCTCAAAACCAAAAGGCTTTGAATGTAGCTCAGTCGTCAAGTGCCCACACAATGTGTCTAAGGATTTGGTGAAGGAAAACACAGTAACAAACAAATTCTGCCCTTTGCATTATCAAAACCATTACAAATACATTTTATTCTAGGACTGGAAAGACAGCAACTCTTGGGACCTAATGGTGGAAGGAGCTACCCAACCTCAAAGAATTGTTATTGATTCCCTTATATACTACATGCATATGCCTCACCCAGGCCCAGAGAATAAATAGATACATAAATACTTTAAAAAGATCTCTTTGATAATTAATCAAAATAACAAGATCAATATTAGACATATAGTAAGTGCTCTGTAGCTACAGCATTTTCAAATAAAATACACATATTCAACAGGTTGTCTATCACTTCCTTGTGCACATAATATCTAAGTATAGTTTTTCTTTCTGGACTCTGTGAAGAAAAAAAAAAACAAAATGAAAGCTACATAGAAAAACAGGAGAGCTCCAATATGGCCCAGAGGTGAGTGACTGGGTTCACACCCAAGGAGGCCTGCCCTAGGTCCCATTCCTGGGCCCCAGCAGTTCCCAGGGAAGACCTGCCCAACTCGGATCCAGTTGCCTGCCAGTGGGCAGGGCTCCCATGGGAAGGTTCCCCTTCTCCAAGGTTCCCCAGCAGACTCTGCAATCTACACGCCCTGACCCCAAACCCATCCACCCAAGACCCCCACCACTTCCTGAGGCTTGGAGACCAGCCCAGCTCCCATCTGACCCAGAGAGCTCCCGTCTGGCCCAGAGAGCTTCCATCTAGCCCAGAGAGAAAGCTCTCATTGGACAAAGAGCTGTCATTGGACCAAGAGTAAACTCAGGAGACAGGGAATCTGCCAGCCTTGATTAGACCAAGAGAGACTTTCTGAGAAGTAGAATCTGCCACCTCTCATTGGACCAAGAGAGGCTTCCTGAAATGCCGAATCTGTCAGCTCTGACTGCACCAAGAGCCCTGATAAGACCAAGAAGGAATCGATAAAGAGATGGGCAGACATCAAGGCGGAAGTACATACAACAACATAAAGAGCAATATAACATTACTAGAACCTAGGCCTGCTCCAAAAGCAAGACCTGAACATCACAAGGTTGAAGAAGCAGAAGAAAGTGGCCTTAAGAATAGCATCATGAAGATGCTAGAGGCCTTTAAAGAAAAATAAATCAAAACTGAAATTGAGGAAAGATAAACAAAAAAAGTGGAGGAAATCAATGAAGAAAGTGAGAAAAAGTCAAACAAAAATGGGAAGAAATCCATAAAAAAAATAGAGGAAAAGACAAATTAAAAAGTGGAAGGAAGCAATAAATTCCTTAAAGAAAACCATGAAAAAGCAATGAAAAAGGTGAGGGAAACAATTCAAGTCCTGAAAAGAGAAATAGAAATAATGAAGAAGACACAAACAGAGGGAATGCTGGAAATAGAAAATCTGAGTAAAAGAACAAGAAACACAGATGTAAGCATAACCAACAGAATACAAGAGATGGAAGAGAGGATCTCTGGTATAGAGGATACAATAGAGGAATTGGATTCATCAGTCAAAGAAAATACCAAGGCCAAAAAAATCATAATACAAAATGTCCAAAAAATCTGGAACACTATGAACACCAAACCTAAAAAACAGGGATAGAGGAAGGAGAAGTATACCAACTCAAAGGCACAGAAAATATATTCAACAAGATCATAAAAGAAAACTTTCCCAACTTAAAGAAGGATATGCCTATGAAGATACAAGAAGCCTATAGAACACCAAACAGACTAGACCTCCTCCCCAAAAGTGCCCTTGCCACATAATAATTAAACAACTAAATGTACAGAATAAAGAAAGATGATTAAGAGCAGCAAAAGAAGAGGGCCAAGTGACTTATAAAGGCAAACCCATCAGAATAACACCAGATTTCTCAATGGACACTTTGAAAGCCAGAAGGACATGGACAGATGTAATGCAGATGCTAAGAGACCATGGATGCCAGCCTAGACTAACATACCCAGGAAAACTTTCAATCATTATAGACAGAGTAAACAAGACACTCCAAGACAAAACCAGATTCAAATAATACTTGTCCACAAACCCAGCCCTACAGATAGCACTAGAAGGAAAATTCCAATCTAAGGAAGTCAGATACACCCTCAAAAACACAAGCAATAGATAACACCACAGCAATAAACCCCAAAGAAGAGAATTACACACACACTACCACCAAAAGATTGCAGGAATGAACAATCACTGGTCACTAATATCTCCTAATATCAATGGACTTAATTCACCTATAAAAAGACACAGGCTAACAGAATGGATATGAAAGCAGGACCCATCTTTCTGCTACATACAAGAAACACACCTCAAATTCAAAGATAGACACTACCTAAGAATAAAAGGCTGGTAAAAGTCTCTCTAATCAAATGATCTTAAGAAGCAAGCTGGTGTAGCCATCCTGATATCCCGCAAAATAGACTTCAAACTAAAATCAATCAAAAGACATCAAGAAGGGCATTACATACTCATCATAGGAAAGGTCCACCAAGATGAAGTTTCAATTCTGAACATTTATGCCCCAAATACAAGGGCACCCACATATGTAAAAGAAACACTACTAAAGCTTAAATTACATATAAAACACCACATATTAATAGTGGGAGACTTCAGCACCCCACTCTCACCACTGGACAAATCTGCCACAATGAAACTTAACAGAGAAATAAAGGATTAACTGATGTTATGACTCAAATGAACTTAACCAATATCTACAGAACATTCCACCCTAACAAAAAAGAATATACCTTATTCTCAGTACCTCATGGAACCTTCTCTAAAATCAACCACATACTTGGCCACAAAGCAAATCTCAACAGATACAAAACAATTGGAATAACCTCCTGTGTTCTATCAGACCACCAAGGTTTAAAGTTAGATTTCAACAATAACAAAACTACAGAAAGACTACAATCTGATGGACACTGAATAATGCTCAAATAGTCACCAATGGGTCAAGGAAGAAATAAATTAAAGACTACCTAGAGATCAATGAAAATGAATATAGCACATACCCAAACTTTTGGGACACTATGAAAGCAGTGCTAAGAGGGAAATTCATAGCACTAAATGCCCACATGAAGAAACTGGAGAAATCTCACACTAGTGACTTAAGAGCACACCTAAAAGCTCTAGAACAAGAAGAAGCAAAGTCACCCAAGAGGACTAGATGCCAGGAAATAATCAAATTGAGAGCTGAAATCAATAAAATAGAAACAAAGAGAACAATACAAAGAATCAATGAAACAAAGAGTTGGTTCTTTGAGAAAATTAACAAGATAGACAAGCCCTTATCCAAACTAACCAAAAGGCAGAGAGAGAGCATCCAAGAACACATCAAAACAATTATCCACCATGATCAAGCAGGCTTCATCCCAGGGATGCATGGGTGGTTCAACATATGAAAGTCTGTCAATGTAATACACCATATAAACAAACTCAAAGAAAAAAACCACATGATCATCTCATTGGATGCAGAAAAGGCATTTGACAAAATCCATCACCTCTTCATGATAAAGGTCTTGGAGAGATTAGGAATACAGGGAACATAGCTAAACATAATAAAGGCAATTTACAGCAAGCCAACAGCCAACATCAAAGTAAATGGAGAGAAACACAAAGTGATTCCACTAAAATCAGGAACAAGGCAAGGCTGTCCACTCTCCCCATACCTATACAATATAGTTCTTGAAGTTCTAGCCAGAGCAATAAGACAATATAAGGAGATCAAGGGGATATGAACTGGAAAGGAAGAAGTCAAGCTTTTGCTATTTGCAGATGACATGATAGTATACATAAGTAACCCCAAAAATTTGACCAAAGAACTCATACTGCTTATAAACACCTTCAGCAATGTAGCAGGATACAAGATGAACTCACAAAAATCAGAATACCTCCTATATACAATTGACAAACAGGCTGAGAAGGAAATCAGAGATACATCTACTATAGAGCTACAAATGACATAAAATACCTGGGGGTAACACTAACCAAGCAAGTGAAGGACCTATATGACAAGAACTTTAAGTCCTGAAAACAGAAATTGAAGAAAATGTCAGAAAATGGAAAGATCTCCCATGCTCATTGATAGGCAGGATTAACATAGTAAAAATGGCAATCTTACCAAAAGCAATCTACAGATTCAATGCAATCCCCATCAAAATACCAACACAATTCTTCACAGACCTGAAAGAACAATACTCAACTTCATATGGAAAAACAAAAAACCCAGGATAGCCAAAAGAATCCTGTACAATAAAACAACTTCTGGAGGCATCATGATCCCTGACATCAAGCTCTACTATAGAGCTACGGTAATAAAAACAGCTTGGTATTGGCATAAAAACCGACATGTGGACCAATAGAATCGAATTGAAGACCCTGACATTACTCTGCACACCTATGAACATATAAATTTTGATAAAGAAGCCAAAACTGTACAATGGAAAAAAGAAAGCATCTTCAATAAATGATGCTGGCATAACTGGATGTCAACATGTAGAAGGCTACAAATAGATCCATATCTGTCACCGTGCACAAAACTTAAGTCCAAGTGGATCAAAGACCTCAACATAAATCCAGCTACTCTGAACCTGCTAGAAGAGAAAGTAGGAAGTAGTCTTGAACACATTGGCATAGGAGATCACTTCCTAAATATAACACCAGTAGCACAGACACTGAGAGAAACAATCAATCAGTCGGACTTCTTGAAACTGAGAAGCTTTTGTAGGGCAAAGGATACGGTCAACAAGGCAAAACGACAGCCTACAGAATGGGAAAAGGTCTTCACCAGCTCCACATCCGACAGAGGGCTGATATCCAGAATATATAAAGAACTCAAGAAATTATACATCAAAATGCCCAACAGTCCAATTAAGAAATGGGCTATAGAGCTTAACAGAGACTTCTCAACAGAGGAAGCTCAAATGGCTGAAAGACATTTAAGGAATTGCTCAACATCCCTAATCAGGGAAATGCAAATCAAAATGACTCTGAGATACCACCTTATGCCTGTCAGAATGGCTAACATCACAAACACTGAAGACAGCTTATGCTGGAGAGGATATGGAGCAAGGGGAACTCTCTCCACTGTTGGTGGGAATGCAAGCTTGTACAGCCACTTTGGAAATCAATATGGCTCTTTCTTAGAAAATTGGGAATCAATCTCCCCCAAGATCCAGCTATACCACTCTTGGGCATATACCCAAGGAATGCTCAATAATACCACAAGGGCACTTGCCTAGCTATATTCATAGCAATATTGTTTGTAATAGCCAGAACCTGGAAACAACCTAGATGCCGTTCAGCTGAAGAATGGATAAATAAAATGTGGTACATATACACAATGCAGTACTACTCAGCAGAGAAAAACAATGACATCATGAGGTTTGCAGGCAAATGGATGGATCTAGAAAAAAATCATCCTGAGTGAGGTAACCCAGACTCAGAAAGACAAACATGGTATGTACTCACTCATAGGTGGATACTAGATGTAAAACAAAGGATGACTCGACTGCTACTTTCAACTCCAGGGAGCTACCTAGTAAAGAGGACCCTAAGAAAGACACAGGGATCACCCAAAGACAGAGAAATTGATGAGATCTACATGAGCAAACTGATCATGGATGGTGGTGGTAAGGAAGGGCAAGGGTCAAGGGAAAGAGAGCTTAGGGGAGTGGGAGATCCCAGCTGGATCAAGAACAGAGAGGGAGAACAAGGAAAGAGATGCCATGATAAATGAAGACTTCATGGGAATAGGAAGAAGCAAAGAGATAGAGAGGTCCCCTAAAATCCACAAAGATACCTCCACAGACTACTGGCAATGGTTGAGAGAAAGCCCAAACTGACCTACTCTGACGATCAGATGGCAAAACACCCTAACTGTCATGATAGAACTCTCATCCAATGACTGATGGAAATGGATGCTGAGATCCAAAGCTGTGTCCCAGGTGGAGTTTGGGAGTCCAATAGGCGAGAGAGAGGAGAGATTGAGCAAGAGATGTTGAGACCATGATTGGAAAAAAGCACAGGAACAAATAGCCAAACTAGTGGAAGCACATGAACTATGAACCAATAGCTAAGGAGCCCCCATGGAACTGGATCAGGCCCTCTGGATAAGTGAGACAGTCGATTAGCTTGAACTGTTTGGGAGGCCCCCAGGCAGTGGGACAGGGACCTTTCCTTAGTTCATGAGCTGGCTTTTTGGACCCTGGGGCCTATGCTGGGACTTTGCTCAGCCTGGGTGAAGGGGGGAGGGGACTGGACCTGCTTAGACTGAATCTACCAGGCTGAGCTGAATCCCCAGGGGAGTTTGCCCTGGAGAAGGTGGGAATGGGGGGTGGATTGGGGGGAGGGGGAGCAGGAGGAGGGAGGACAAGGTAATCCGTGACTGATATGTAAAATTAAATTAATTATAAAATTTTAAAAATAAAAAGAAAAGAAAAACAGGTCCAATTTCACTTTCTCGAATTAGCAGATGATCTATTTTTTCTTTTTTTGTTTAATTTTTTTCATGCAATATATTTTAATCATATACTTTTCCTTCTCCCAACTTTCCCAGACATTCTCTGCCTATCTACCAACACAGTTTCCTCTTCTTTGTTTCTCTCTCATAAAAAATGAATATTATAATAAAATTAAAATCAAAGTAAACAAAAATAATTAAGACAAAAATTACCAACCAAAACCAAAAGCACATACAAAAAAAAACATGGAGTCCATTTTCTGTTGATAAACTACTCCTGGCATGGACTCTGCACAGAGTGTGGTTTATATACCTAATGTCACTCCACTGGAGTAAATTGATTTTCCTTTTCCCAATAGATATCAATAGCAAATAGTTTCTCAGTTAGGGGTAACTTTGTTTCCTCTTCCACTTCTTTATGATTGGTTTTTATCAGGCTTGAACCTGTGCAAATCTTCTGCATGCTGTCATAGTCTCTTTATTTTTTAAGTGTACCAACCCTGTTGTGGCAGATGATTTTATACATATACATTTGCAAACACACAGCCACTCATATTATGTGTATTTTCACTTTTTTTCAATAGCTAAATCACTTGATTACCTGACATTGTCTTCCTTTCCTTGCTTAGCTAAGTGTTTTAGAACAGCAAGGCCTATGGAGTGCCTTTGATTTGATCTTTGCAAATCAGCCTGTCTCTGGATCCTTCTGTGGGAGCTTGAGCTCTTCCTTTCTCATTTGCCCCATTTTGCTTGGTCAATTCAGTATATGTTTTCTGATGTGGATCAGCAGACCTGAGACACTGAGATTTCAGCATCTCTACTTTGACTGAAATTTTCCTTTGTTCTACTGAAATGTAACTGAGTTTTTGATAAGATGGGGTTAAATAGGCTGCTAAAACTCTGATCATAAGTGCTTTTCAATATTAAAAGAAACATTAGTTTGTACTTTTATGGTACAAAATCTATGACAATATGTAGTGTGAGGCAATATACTGAGGCCATAGCAATGTTTTAGACTTTTCTAACCATCTGATTCAGTGGGACTTAAAATTCTCACTATTCCTACTCAAATTATGGACAACACAAGTGGATAATGAAGTAAATTAATGACTTAAATAACCCAAACCATTTCAATGAGTTAGGTATGAAGTGAATTATAGAGCTAATGTGAACTTTATGTGCATAGAAAACTGTGCTCATTTAGTATTCCCTAATGATTCAGAAAATTTGAAAAGGGCAGATTTTAATGTTAGCATTTTTAGTAATAGATTCTATTTTCTAAGCACCAACTCTATCTAAAGGTAGATGGTGAAGCTTTTCAATCTAAAAGATTTTCTTAGATCCTCTCTAATTATAGGAAAATGTCATTTCTTTTCTTCACTGATCTTTATTGCATTCACAAAGCTCACTGTAGGAATGTGTTAATTTGCTTCATCTCCTACAGACAAGAATGAGAAAGAAAGGATATTCTATAAAAATGGATGAAAAGTTTTAAGTAGAATTATTGATTTCCATTTTAGACCCTGAGTCCCTGCAATTATATTTATTCACTCAACCATAAAAAGCATTTTGAGGCACACTCAGGAAATATTTCTGGGAATTAAGTATGAATTCTTTCCCACTCTGGAGCTCCTTGAAGCCGTAATCCAATAACTGAGTAAAATCCATGTGCATGTTTGTGACACTAGATAAAGCCATAGATAGGTACTACTCATATAAGAAAATGAAAAGCATTCTTTAAGCAGGAAAAAAAAAAGCACAGCATTTGAGGGATGCCTGTAAAGACCAGAATTTGGATAAAGGAGGGCAGAGAGAATACCTAGAGATAAAACATAGTTTGAGAATAACTAAGTTTCCCTTCACTCATTTTTTTCTCCATGAAATGCTTTTAAAAATAAAAACGCATTACGTTTAACTAAATTAAGCTTCTTGGCAGACACAGAACACAGCACCTAAACTATGAATGCATTTTCACATTTTCAAGTACATTTAGTACATTAACCAAAATGAGCCATATGCCGAGAATAAAGAAATCTGAAGACATCTTAGGGGGTGGTATCTACTCTCTGATGACATTAGTAAAATACTGAAAACTGAGTCTTAAGAAAGTAAGCAAAAGTTTCCACCTTTTTAGAAGGTAGAATACCTAACCTTAAATAACTTGAGGATTAACAGAGAAAGTTGATAACTGAGAAGTATTTTGGACTGAACTATAACTATAATGCCTGGCATTAAGGCTTGCATGGAGAGAGATAAAGAATTACGCTTGTGACAGAAGAGAAACCTGGCAACAAGTAATTTAGGTGTCTTTCCCAAGAAAGTGCAAAAGAGCAACAAACAAAATACATAGAAAACAGACAAATATAAATCAAGAAGTCCTAACATAATGATTTTGTAGGGAAAGAGAAATTCATGATACAACAGATTACCAAAAGCAGACATTATACTTTTAAAAGGACAAAATAATTGCCAAGATTCTGGTTATGAAAAAGAAAGTAAGTCACGCCTCTGATCATTTCCCATAGGCAAAGAAGTTATTATAAAAGTACCAATAAATATTTAGAAAAGTTATAAATCAGGTCTATTTCATTTGTTAGTAAAGAAAGGCCTAGTAGAAACTTGTTTTTAAACATAAAAATTAGTTTTTAAATAATGTGCTTATTTTTTGTTCATGTGTGTTTACATGCAGATGTTGCAGTGTACACATGGAGGTCTGTGGATGACTTGTAGGACTTTGTTTCCAGCATCGTATTTCTTCTGGAAATTAAAGTCAGCTCATCAGACATATTGGCAAGCACCTTTATCAGCTGATCCACCTTTCTTGCTCCCCAAAATGTGACATTTAGAATAATTACCAAATTTGGAAAAAAGAAAATTACAAAAAATATAAAAACTAACATTAAAGATCTAAAATATAAAACTCCGTAAGGAAGATAAATATTATAGAGTGGAAGAACTAAACTATATTCATGACTTAGAAGAGTCAATATTATGATAAGTAATTTCCCCTAATTGATGTATTTATTCAAAGCAATTCTTATACAAATATTTAAGTTGGCTTTTGGTGGAATTTAGATAGCTAGTTTTACATTTTACATCAAAGTCTGTCAGAGCAACAATAATCAAGATGCTATTGGAAATAAGAGGAAAGATAAATACTGTCAAATTCCATTGAGCATTTTACAATTGCTCTAATTAATTATAATTAGTGAGACATTATATTTTGTTCAGACAGGACAATCAAATCAAAGAACAAACCATCTTGGAAATGTTTTATTGTTTTTTTAGCAAAAGACAGTTCTGATCAATGGATCATATCAGTATTTTCTTTTTGTTGCTGTTTATATCAATTAATTAAGTAATTAATTTTCCCCAACCAAATCTGTTTCTTCTTCCTCCTTCCTATCCTCCCAGTCCCCTCTCTGAACCTCCCCAACCCTCATCTATTCCTCCTCCTTTCTCTTCAGAAAAGTGCAGTCCTCCCATGTATATCAGCTAGCCGTGGCATATCAAGTTGCCATGAGACTAGGTGCTTCCTTTCCTATTAAAGCTGGATGAGGCAAACCAGCAGGAGGAAAGGGTCCCAAAAGCAGATAACAGAGTTAGAGATATCTCCTGCTCCTTCTGTAGGGCCCTGGCTCTCCATATTGAGTAAACTGTTGCCTACTTGCTGACCTTGACCAGATGTCCTCCCTATGCTGATTCCCTGCAGGTTTCCTTCTTCCTGAATGCTCACTGGAGGTTCTTTGTTCCTGTATCCTGCATTTGGTATAAACAGCTTAGATGCAAGAATGTAGAACATTGGGTAGGGAACTTCTGCCCTCCAGGGTTCCTCCATTGTGCTGTAAGCCTGTATTTAAGGTTTCATCCCGCTTTCAATAAACGACATTCAACATTCTGCTGTGGTGAATGACTAGCTGTTTCTTGTCTCTATTTTTTAATCCACAGCCCCTCTCTTGGACATGATGAATGGGTGGTGGTAGCACGAGCGTTACTGCTACACCTTCTATTAGGAGCCCCACAGGAAGAACAAGCTATACAACTGTAACATATGTGCAGAGAGCACAGGTCAGTCCCATGCAAGCTCTCTGGTTGGCAGTTCAGTCATTGTGAGCACCTATGACCCTAGGTTAGTTGATTGTATGGGTTTTCTCACAGTGTCCTGGCTCTTCTTACTCCCCAAATCCTTCTTCCCCCTATTTCACTGGATTCCCCTAGGTTCACCTAATGTTTGATTGTGGATCTCTGTTACTGATTTCATCAATTGCTAAGTGAAGCCTCTCTGATGAGAACTGGGCTAGGTAACAATGTATGAGTATAGCAGAATATTATTAGGAATCATTTCATTGACTAATTTTGCCAGGCATTTGTGATTCTATCATAAGTCTCTGGGTTGTCCAGCCTCTGGTTCCTGGCCCTCCAGGCATTGTCAGGGGTAGGCTTCCTCTCACAGTATGGGTCTCAAGATGGATCAGTCATTGGTTGGACACTCCCATAATTTCTGCACTACCTTTGTTCCAGCACATCTTGTAGGTAGGAAGATTTGTAGGTCTGAGGTTATGCAGTTGGATTGGAGTCCCAATACCTTGAGTGAAAGTCTTGCCTGTTTACAGGAGGTGGTTGTTCAGGCACTGAATATCCCATTGCTAGGAGTCTTAACTAGGGTCACCCTCATAGATTTTGGGAGTTTCCATGGTAGTAGGTTTCTAACTCATCCCCAAGATGTCCCTAATATCAGTTGTCCTTCCCAATACTTTCTCCCTCTGTCCTCCCCTCACCTGATAGCTCCTGTTCCTGTGTCAAACCCAGCATCCTGACATCTCCTTCCTCACTCCATCCACTATGATGTCTATTCTGTTTCTCCATGAGAGTGAGATTCATGTGTCCTCCCTTGAGCCTTCTTTGTTACTTAGCTTCTTTGGGTCAGTAGATTAAAGCATGGTTGTCCTTTATTTACTGCTAACATCCACCTAAAAATGAGTACATATTGTGTTTGACTTTCTGGATTACTGGATCTGAATTACTCACACAGGATGACATTTTCTAGTTCCATCCACTTACTGGCAAATTTCATGATGTCATTGTTTTTAAAAGATGAGTTGTACTCTTTTGCATAAAAGTACCACATTTTCTTTTTCCATTCTTCAATTGATAGACATCTAGGTTGTTTTCAGTTTCTGCTGTTACTAATAAAGCTTCTGTGAACATAGTTAAACAAATTTCTTTGTGACATGGTAAAGGATCCTTTGCATATACGATCAGAATTAATAAAGCTGGGTATTGAGGTAGGACAATTCACAATTTTCTGAGAAACCGCCATATTGATTTTCAAAGTGGCTGTCTGTACTCAATTTCAGTCCTACCAGCAAAGGAGGAGTGTTCCCCTTGTTTCCCATCCTTACCAGCATGAGCTGTCACTTCTGTTTTTAACTTAACCATTCTGAAGATGGAATCTCAGAGTTGTTTTGATTTGCATTTCCATGATGGTTAAGCATGTTGAACATTTCTTTAAGTATTTCCTGGCCATTTGAGATTTCTCTGTTGAGAATTCTCTGTTTAGACTTATATCCAATTTTTTAATTGGGTTATTTGGTTTTTGATGTCTAGTTTCTTTACTTCTTTAGATAGTTTTGAAATCAGTCCTCTGTAAGATGTGGGGTTGGTGAAGATTCTTTTTCCATTCTGTAGCCTACTGTTTTGTCCTTTTGATGGTGTCCTTTGCCTTACAGAAGCTTTTCAGTTTCATGAGATACCATTTATTAATTGTTGATTTTTAGTGCCTTCATGATTGGTTTTCTAAACACCAGAAAGTTGTCTCCTATGTCAATAAGTTCAAGGCTATTTCCCATTTTCTTGTCTATTAGGTTCAGTATATCTAATTTTATGTAGAGGTCTTTGTCCACTTGGGCTTCAGTTTTGTGCAGGGTGATAGATATGGATCTATTTTCATTTTTCAACATGCTGACAGTCACTTAGTCTAGCACCATTTGTTGAAGAGGCTGATTTTCCCATTATATATTTTTGGGTTCTTTATTTAAAAAAAAAAAAAAACCAGGTGTCCATAGGTATGTAGGTTTGTATCTGCATCTTTGATTTAGTTCCATTTATCTGCCTGTCTCTTTTTATGCCAATGCCATGTAGTTTTCATTACTATGACTCTGTAGTATAGCTTGAAATATCAGGATGGGGATACCTCAGAAAGTTCTAGTCTTGTACAAAATTGTTTCAGTTAAACTGAATTATTTTTCCCCATATGAATTTGAGTATTGTCCTTCAAGTTTTGTTAAGGATTGTGCTGGACTTTTGATGAGGATTGCATTGAATTTGCAGATTTCTTTTGTTAAAATAGCCATTTTTACTGTGTTAAGTCTACCAATCTTGGAGCATAGGAGATCTACCCATTCTTTGATATCTTCTTCAATTAATTTATTTCTTCAATGTTTTGAAG
Source organism: Peromyscus leucopus (assembly GCF_004664715.2). Lineage (NCBI taxonomy): Eukaryota > Metazoa > Chordata > Mammalia > Rodentia > Cricetidae > Peromyscus > Peromyscus leucopus. Next base: position 49,268,860 of record NC_051064.1, read on the forward strand.
TTCTTGTCATACATGTCTTTTATGTTCTTGAATAGATTTGCACCAAGAAATTTTATATTGTTTGAGGCTATTATAAAAGGTGCTTATTCCCTGATTTCTGTCTCATCACATTTATCTTTTGTATATAAATGGGCTATTGATTTTTTCCATTAATCTTCTATCCAGCCACTTTGCTAAAGGTGTTTATGAGCTGTAGGAAATTTGTGGTAGAATTTTTGGGTTTGATTCTGTAGGTTATCATATCATCTTCAAATAGAGCTACTTTGTCTTCTTTCTTCCCAATTTATCCCCCTGATCTTGTTTAGTTGTCTTATTGCTCTAGCTAAAACTTCAAGCAGTATATTGAATAGATATGGAGAGAGTGGACAGCTTTGTCTGGTCCCTGATTTTTGTGGATTTACTTTTAAGTTTCTCTCATTTTTGTCTGACATTGGCTATAGATTTGCTGTATATTGCTTTTATTATGTTTAGGTATGTTCTTTATATTCCTGATCTCTTTAAGACCTTATCATGAAGGAATGCTGGATTTTATCAAAGAATTTTTCAGCATCTAATGACATGATCATGCATTTTTTTTCTTTCAGTTTATTATATGGTGGATTACATCAAGAGACTTTCATATGTTGAACCATCTCTGCATCTCTGGGATGAAGCCTACTTTATCATGGTGGATGATCTTCTTGATGCCTTCTTAGATTCAGTATGTGAGTATTTTATTGACTATTTTTGAATCAATGTTCATAACGGTATTTGTTCTGTAATTCTTTTTCTTGGTTGAGTCTTTGTGTGGTTTGGGTATAAAGGTGACTGTGGCCTAATAAAATGAATTTGCCAATGTTCCTTCTGTTTCTATTTTGTGGAATAATTTGAGGAGTTCTGATATTAACTCTACTTTGAAAGTCTGGTAGAATTCAGTGCTAAAACTATCTGGCCCTGGGCATTTTTTGGTTTGGAGAATTTTAAATACTGCTTCTATTTCTTTAGGGGTTATAGATCTATTTAAGCTATTCATCTGATCTTGATTTAACTTTGGCAAGGGGCATCTATTGAGAAAATTGTCCAACTTTTCTTTTAGATTTTCCAATTTTGTGAGGTACAGGTTTTTGAAGCATGACCTAATGATTCTTTGGATTTCTTTGGTGTCATTTTTTATATCCCCTTTTTTTTGTTGATGATTTTGTTAATTTGAATATTTTCTCTTTGCTATTTATTTAGTTTGGATAAGGGTTTGTCTATCCTATTGGTTTTGTCATAGAACCAACTCTTTGTTTTATTGATCCTTTGTATTGTTCTCTTTATTTCTACTTTATTGATTTCAGTCCCCAAAATGATTATTACCTGTCTTTTAATTCCTCTTGGGTGTGTTCACTTCTTTTTGTTCTAGAGCTTTCAGTTAGGTTACTAGTATAAATGTTCATTTATTTCTTTATGGAGTCACTTTGTGCTATGAACATTTCACTTAGTACTACTTTCATTGTGTCTCATAAGTGTGGTTATGTTGTGCACTCACTTTCATTGAATTCTAGGAAGTCTTTAATTTCTTTCTTATTTCTTCCTTGACCTAGTGTTGGTTCACTAGTGAGTTGCTCAGTTTCCATGAATTTGTAGGATTTCTGCTGTTTCTGTTGTTGAAACCCGGCTTTAATCCATGGTAGTTTGATAAGGTACAGGGAGTTATTTTGATTTTTTTGAATCTGTTGAGACTAACTTTGTGATCAAGTATATGGTCAATTTTGGAAAAGGTTCCATAAGGTGCTGAGAAGAGGATATATTCTTTTGCATTTGGGTTAAATGTTGTGTAGATATGTTAGGTCCATTTGAGCCAGAACATCTGTTAGCTCCATTTTTTCTCTCTTTAGCTTATGTCTGGATGACCTATTCATTAGTGAGAATGGAAAATAGATGTCTTCCACAATTAATGTGTGAGGTTTGATGTGTGATTTAAGCTTTAGTAATGATTTTTCCTTTGTGGAGCATGAAATGTCCTTCCCCATCTCTTCTAATTAATTTTGATTGGAAGTCTATTTTTTTTTTTTTTTAGATAAAGGAATGACTTCACCAGCTTGCTTCTTAGATCCATTTGCTTTGAAAATCTTTTTCCAGCCCTTTACTCTGAGGCAATGTCTATCTTTTGTGTTGAGATGTGTCCCTTGCATGTTTGCATATCCACTATATTAGCCTGTGTCTTTCTATTGGTGAATTGATTCCATTGATATTGAGAGATACTAATGGCCTATGACTGTTAATTCTTTCATTTTGTTCTTTTTGGTGGTGGTAGCAGTGTGTGTGTGTGTGTGTGTGTGTGTGTGTGTGTGTGTGTGTGTGTGTATGTGTGTGTGTTTCCTTCTTTGGGTTTTGCCAATGTGAGGTTATTTATTCCCTCTGTTTCCAGTGATGTAATTAACCTCCTTGGGGTGGAATTTTCTTTTCAGTTCCTCTTGTAGGACTGAATTTGTGGATAGATATTGTTTAAATTTGATTTTGTCATGAAATATCTTGTTTTCTCCATCTATGGTCATTGAACATTTTGCTGGGTGTAGTAGTCTGAATTGACATCTGTGGTCTCTGACAGTCTACAAACATCCATCTAGACCCTTTTAGAGTCAGTCTAATAGGTCTGCCTTTATATGTTACTTGTCCTTTTTCCTTTGAGATTTTAAAATTCTTTCTTTGTTCTGTAGGCTTAGTGTTTTGATTTTTATGTGGCATGGAGAATTTTTTTTTTTTTCTGGTCCAACCCATTTGATTTTCTCTAAGTTTCTTGTCCTTTATAGGCATGTCCCTCTTTAGGTTAGGAATTTTTTCTTCTATGATTTTGTTGAATATATTTTCTAGGCCTTTGAGCTGTGATTCCTTCTATTCCTATTATTCTTAGGTTTTGGTTTTTTTTTTTTTTTTTTTAAACAGTGTCCCAGATTTCCTGGATGATTTGTGCTAGAATTTTTAGACTTAACATTTTCTTTGACTATGAATCTTTTCTTGTATTGCAGCTTCAGTGCCTGTGATTCTTTCTTTCATCTCTTGCATTCTGTTGGTGATGTTTGTATCCATAGTTCCTGTTCACTTACCCAGATCTTCCATTTCCAGAATTCCCTCAGTTTGTGTTTTCTTTATTGCTTCTATTTCCATTTTCATGTCTTGAGTTGTTTCTTTCACCCTTTTATTTGTTTGCTTGTTTGTTTTATTTTCTTGGCATTCTTTAAGGGATTTATTGATTTCCTCTATTTTTCCCCCTCAATTTCTTTAAAGGATTTTTTTCATTTCCTCTTTAAGGATCTCTATCATCTTATTATAGTTGATTTTAAGGTCATTTTCTTGCATTTCAGCTGCCTTGGATTGTTCAGGTCTTGCTACCATAGGATATCTGTGCTCTGGTGGTACCATATTTCCCTTTCTGTTATTGATGGTGCTCTTAACACTGGTTTTTAGAGGATCTAGGTTTAGCATGATTGTAGGTCTGGGTGTTTGTTCTTGAGTTTGTCTTTGTTAGGTGGGGTTTTATATCTTGGTTTCAGTTTCCTCTCTGATTTTCTGGCCTAAGTGGTCAAGGGTTCTTGTGATTAGAATCTTCAGATCTAGTAGGTGTTTCCAGTGGAGTTTTGTGGACTGTACGACCTTTAGCATTCTGGGTGCCAATGTTGTCTCTGTGGTTCCAAGTACCTGTGTGGCATCTAGGGTTCTGGGTACCTGCTTAGTCTCTGGGATTCCTAGCACAATGTGGCCTCCAGTACAGCAGAAGTTTTTTTGCTAAGGTTTTGGGTAGAAACATGGAGCTCAGGGAAGGGGGAGGAGTCAAATTAGGGGGCTTTGGATGGACTTTAATGTGTGTTAGCTGACAGTGGGTGATGTCTTACCTTAGGTCCCTAGATATGGCCCAACCTACAATAAAGTAGAAGCCTTCTGCCAAAGTTGTTTGACAGAATATGGAACCCAGGGGAGGCCATTGATGGACTTTAATGGGTGTTATTAGGTGGTAGACAATGTCTCACCTGGGATTCCTAGGGTCAACCTGACTTCCAGTATAGTAGCTGGAGATGTAGACTGGGATATGGAGCCAAGGGAGGGGGTGCTCTTGTTAGATATTGGGTGGGCTTAGTGGGCAGTGTGTCGTGTCTTCCTTTGGGTCCCTAAATCCAGCCTGGCCTCAATAAAGAAGAACTATATCAGTATTTTCAGTGTTGGTTAAGGTGACTCAACATCCATAAATTAAAACTATCAATTTGATTCCTTAGTGTTCACAGGATCTATACTAGATTGATTGTGAGTAAGAATCATATATTTTTACATTGAAACTGGGACAGTTGTAAAGAAAAATTATTAGTAAGAAAACTGAAAGTAATTAAGCTGAACTTGAGGACTTTAAATAGAAAACAGAAGTGTATTAACTATAAATATAGATCTGAATATGGAAAGGAACAATAAAGCATTCAGAAGATAGCACAGTACCCTAACAACCTTGAAAGAGACAATAAAATATTCAGAACACAGCATAGTATCCTGAAGTGTGGTGATATATTGTGTACCTTAATAAAATTTACTTGAAGATCAGAGAACAGAGCAAGCCACTAGATTAAACATAGAGGCCAGACAGTGGTGGCACATCTTTAATCCTAGTACTCTGGAAGTAGAGATCTGCCTGGATCTCTGAGTTCAAAGCCACCATGGACTACATGAGATTGACTCAGTCTAGGAGAGAAACATAGGCAGGAAGTGGTGGCACACACCTTTAATCCCAGTACTTAGGAATTGCACACCTTTAATCCCAGCACTTGAGATCTCATGCCTTTGCTTGGGAAGCACACATGCCTTTAATCCCAGAAAGTTACGGCTGGGCAGAGAAATATATATAACACAGGAGGAGACAGGAAATAGAAGTCTTTTTGGCTGAGGAAGCTCATTTGGCTAGAGGCCTATAGGCTGAGGCTTTTTTAGACTGAGGAGTCCTAGAAGTAAGATGTGGCTTGTTCCTTTGTCTCTCTGATCTTATAGCATTTCTACCAATATCTACCTCTGGGTTTTTATTATAAGACCATTTAGGATTCCTACAACACTGAAGACCTTGAAGCAGATAACAATGTCTAAGGACAAGTAGCTCATGAATATACAGACTTTCCCATGAATTAAAACACATAATTCAAGGCCACAGGTTGTTGAAAAGTTACAGAGTACTTGCCTGATATGCATGTGGTAATCCTCAGCATTGAGTCACCCTTAAAAAAAAAAAAAGGTGAGATTAAAACTACAAAGGGCTCATATCAAAAGTATAAGGAAAATCTACTATGTAACAAGAAAAACAAAACTACATCATAGAATAGAAAAAAATGAAAAACTAAGGAAAAACCAAACCCAGTTTGAAAGATGGCAAGAAATAATAAAAATCAGACCAAAAAATGGTGAAGTAGAAACAATAACAAAAAAATCTAGAATGCAAAGAATGAATTAAACTAAGAGCTGTTATGGTGTGTTTTTATTTGATAAACACAGCTGGAAGACCCCCCCCCCCAAAAAAAAAAAAAACATTGAAATAAGGGAAAGAGATGATTCAAATGAACAGAAACCAAAATGAACAAAAAACATTAAATGGATACCAAAGAAACTCAGACTATTAGAAGGGAAAACTTTAAAAAAGTAATCCTAATGTGGTAGTGTGAATGTAATTAATCCCCATTATCTCACAGGACAGGTTGATGCTGGCACAAAAAGAGACATGTGAATCACTGGAACAACAACAAAAAAAAATCATACATTGTTATGCTTGATAATGATTCCTAAGCACACTCCAGAGAGGAGACAACTTCTTCAATACATGATGCTGGAAAAACTGGATGCCCACTAACAGCTGAGTAAAACTAGATTCATATCTATAACCCTGCATAATAATTCTTACCTGATTGGTCTTTTGCTAGTATATATCATTTCTGACTTTGTCTTTGTTTATGGTGTGTGTGTGTATATATTCATGTGTATATGCTTCTTGTGCCTTCTTTTATTATTTTTTGTTTTATTTACCTGTTTATTTTCTAAAGAGCGAGAGAATGAAAGCATGGGGATAGCAATGGAAGGGTAGAGAGGTGGAGATGATCTGGGAGCAAGAAAGGAAATCATAATCAGAATGTACTGTATGAAAAATATTTTTCAAATAAATGCATCAGCACATGAATGAACATTAAACCCATTAAAATATGTGAGGAACAACTAACAGTCACATGAAAGGATATGCAAATCAACATCTTTTGCCTTCTAAAATTAGATTCAAAAATGAAATAACATTGCAAATTCATAGAATGATTATTATTTCAAACACAGGAAGTTAAAAGAATTATTATATATGTGGGGATATGAAACACACCATATAGTGCTGTCTGATGTATAAAATCATGTATTTTGAAAAATGCCTGTTTATTATAAAGTTAGATGTATGATAAATATCTCAATCTAAGTACATATGAGAAAGAAGGAAAATACGTGTGTAAATACCAATATACAGGCATGGTGGCAACATTACAACAGATAAAGAACAAGGGTAAGGAAAGTGTTGACACACCTCCAGCAAACAACCTCAAAACCATCACACAAGAGAAATAACGTAGGTATCCAGATCATCTATTAGAATGTTCTTTCTCATGATTTATCTAACAGCAAATTTATGAAGATAAATAATGTGTTTTCATGTATGCCAGGGTCTAGAAGTAAGAAACAGAATTGCTTCAAGTGTACCTCAGCTCTTCTTCTGCAGTATAGAAATATTCTAAAATTAGACTGTGCTGGTAGAGACATAACTCCATAAATGCTCTAAAAGTTAATTATGTCCTTAAAACTAATTAATACAGTACATGAAAAGAATAATTTAATGAAGCAGGTTACAATTAAGCCATCTGTTTCAGATTATCCCACATAATTTTTGTGGGTTTTTTTTGTATGCTCTAGAAGGAGATTGTTGATAAATACTAATGTTCTATTTAAATCATATGAATCTTTTCTATATTTCCAAATTTTGTTGTTTATATAACAAACTTTCTTAAATATTCCTTTTTTCCTCATGAAATCTTAAAGATCACACTTAATGATGAATATTAGCACCTTGTTACCTGAAAAGAAAACCAATCCCCCAGATTACATTAGGATGGATCTTAATACTTAGCAGCAAGTGTGCACCCCAATTTAGTAATAATTTCTGATTCCCCAATAGGAATTGTTTAGGTAAGTGATCTACTGGCTTGGAATAAGTGTGTTTGTAGAAACAAGTTCTGACAATCTGGTTGTTTTTCTTCAGCTTCTCTATTCCTTTGTTGGTTTCTGCCTACATATTAGATGATTCATTAAGAATGAGCCTTGGTGCAGTCGGAAGGGGCTTGGACCTACCTAGGCTCAGTGTGGCAGACTCTGCTGACTCCCCATGGGAGACCTTGATTTGGGGGATGTGGGGATGTGGGGTGGCTTGAGGGGGGAGGGCTGGGAAGTGGGAGGAGGGAGAAGGTGGGTTCTGTGGGTTGTATGTAGAGTGAATAGAAAATTTCTTAATAAAGAAAAATGAAAAAAAAAGAGAGTATTGAAACACCTAGCCACAAATTATAGATTTGTACCTTTTTAAATTTTATAAGTTTGATGTAATGATTTTAAGAATCAAACTACTTGTTATCTTCATTATTATTGACATGCTTCTTTTCAGTGACATTTACTCTGCAGACTGTGTGATGGGGTGTCGCGTCGCCCCTGATTCAGGCTGATTAATGGTAACAGGTAATCTCTTTTTGTTCTTATGTACATTTTCAGTCTTTCAAGTTGACTCAGTGGGTAAACATACCTTCACCAAGCCTGAAGACCCGAGATCCATGTCTGGGACTGGAAAAGATGAAAGAACTTATTCATGCAAGCTGCCCTCCAACCATCGTTTGAGTAGCACACACATAAACCCACACACCCACTAAACCACAAAAAAAAAATGAAAACTTAAGATATATATTTGTGTAAACATTACATAGCTATATTTTATGTGACTGCCCAAATTCTGAATGTATGACACCTAATCTGGAATTTTCAACATTTATTTATTAGTGAGATTATTGATATTTGAGGGTTAAAGTCTATAACGAGGTCTTTCCTAATGATTGCATTCATTCATTCATTTTTCCTAAATAAATAAACTGTTATCTTGATGGTAGTTTTAGATTCTAACAAAATGTATTCCAGAGTAGCACTCCTTTTTTCCCCCTCATTCATGGAAGCATACAGATTCTTCCAGGACTTCCATCGTGCATTATATTGATATATATGTTTCAAATGATAATCAAAATTGACACATAGTATTCAGCCCAAATCCATAGTTAATATTCCTTACATTGTGGTTTTTAGCAAATAGATGAGAGGTGTTTAATATTGTTGTACTATACAGAAGAGTTTCAGTGCCTTAAACATCTGTGCTAGTCATCCTATTTGTTCTTGATACCTAAAAGCCAGAAGACATGTTTGTGTGTGTGTGTGTGTGTGTGTGTGTGTGTGTGTGTGTGTGTGTTGTTTGTTTGTTTATTTTTTTACAACAACAAGCCCTTGGCACCATAGTTTGCAGCCTTCTTGGATAAACTTCTTTCATTTAGTCACATGTGTTTGCATTTCTCTACATTTCAGTTCTTTGATGACACAATTATTTCAAACACTAAATATTTTTTATTCCATTTTCTGGATAAGTCTTTTTTATTTACTGAAGGATACATTGGTTGATTCCAAGTTTAGTCAATTCTGGGTAGGGTGCTAAACAAGTTTTTAATTCCTTTATGTAAACACTAGTGAGTGAACGTTTTTGATGTGGGAAGACATTCAGTTTTATGAGAAACTGACCAATTTTCTCACAGAGTGGCTGTACCCTTTGCATCCACAGCGCCAATGAAAAGCCCTTCTTGCTGGTCCACATCTTTTTCCATCGAATTGGGCATTGTCCAGAGTTGGATTTCTGGACATTGTAACTATTGTGTTGTGTCATGTTATGCTGTTTAATGCATAAACTGTGAATCACTCATTTTTATATGCTCACTTTTAGTCGGTATATCTCCTTGGGAAAAGGGTCTGCCTTAAAATTTTAAAATCACATTTTATTTTTCTCAATGTTTAGTTTTTAGAATTTTTAGAATATTTTTCATGAAAGTTATAAATCAGTTCTATCTTTTGCAGAGATATATTTTTTCTCTCAATCTGTATTTTATTTTCTCATTCTTTTGACATTGTATTTCAGTGAGAAAAGGGAGTCTGAATTTTAATAAGCCTCACATTACAAATGATTTTCCCCTGGATTATACTTCAATGTATTTATAATGTTGCTAATACACTTGAGATCAGCCAGAATTTCTCCTGTGCTATCTTTTAGAAACATTTTGTTTAGGTCCATAATGCATTTGATTGAGAATTTTGGAACATTATGTATAGATAAACGATTTTCATATAGATATCCAGTTGTTTCAAAGGCATTTATCAGGAAGAGTGTATGCTTCATCTCATTGATTTGTCCCTCAGATATAATTAGTTTTTACTTATTTATGTGGGACTTTTGAGGCCCTACGTTAACCCTATTTCTTGCCCAAATTTTTTGTCAGTACTACATTATTGTCATTGATATAACTAGATAGTAAATCTTGATACCAGTGATCAACTTTCTTTAAATATTGTTATTTACAATTTAAAGTTGGCTTCAGTGAATGCATCTTTTTCATTTCTCAATGAACTAATGAATTAGTTGGTTAATATTTTCAAGAAACTTGATTCAGCTACCATTGAACCTATAGATGAAGTTGGGAAGGACTTGAAACCTTGACATTTCTAATCATTCTCTATTTCCAAATTTGTTTAACTAATCTTTAATTTATTTTTTTCAGAGGATGTGAGAGTTTTACATAGATATCACATATGTTTTGTTTTGTATTAGGTACTAATGAAGTAATACTACTTTTTTAAATTTCAGATTTCAGTCTTTTATTGATGATATAAAAGAAAGAAATTTACTTTTCTTTTTTATTATTATTTTATTTTACAACACTATTCAGTTCTACATAACAGCCACAGATTCCCTTGTTCTCCCCCTTCCTGCCCCCTCCCCTTCCCCCCAGTCCATCCCCCATTCCCATCTCCTCCAGAGCAAGGCCTCCCCCAAGGACTGAGATCGACCTGATAGACTCAGTCCAGGCAGGTCTTACTTTTCTTGTGAGAAAAGATATTAATTGTAGCCATCAATGAGAACCTAGCACAGTTTTTCTCATGCACTGTTAAATTCTAAACTGTGAGCAGTTTTTCCACGGATTTGCTGTGATCACTACTTTGCTCAATACAGAAAAGGAAGCCCGAGGAGGCCTGTGGGGTTCCTGTCTGCACAGATCTCTGCTCTTTGTTGTTGTGTTTGTAAACTCTGTCTGCCTTGATCTCCCTTGACTTCAAATCCACATCCTAATCCTATAGAGTCTCCGGGTTTCTCTATTTCTACATTTTATCCTAGAAAATCTCAATAGATTTTATTAATCTCAATAGAATAATAATGCTCAACTTGTTTGATCCCCTCACCTCAGGGACTGTTTTTTCTTGTTCAATGTAAAAGTAATTCATCATTTTTAATGTGATTCTTTTCTTCCCTCTGTCTCTTCTTCCCTTTCTTCTTCCTCTTCTTTCACTCTGACTTCTTTCCTTCTGGGCTTTCTTCTTATTTTAGAAATAGAAATCCTCCAATTATCAGGCTTTAGAATTCATATATCAGGAGCCTCTAATTGGTAAAATGCATTTTTTTAAATTCATAAGATTTAAAGTATTCCCTGGAATATTTTATTGAGTCACTATTATATCCACTATTATATTTTTCTAAATATTTGTATTCACATTTATTAGTTGCACTAGCAAATTTATAGCCAAAAGCAATATAGTGTGATTATAAAAGTTAACTTCAGGTTATGGGCATGCACATTAAAAATATTTAAAAATCAGATTAGCAATCTCATTGACATGTTAAATATAAATCAGTTATATAAAATACTATTTTTCATGTTCATTTTTAATAATTTCAATTTACACAAAGTTAGTTATAATAAAATTTATTTTTCATGATCTATTTCATGAACCTTATGTTCATATCACAAAACTATTTGAATATTACAAAATAATAAGAATCTCTAGGTTTTTATTTGTATTTCAAAATATTTGAAGTTGAATATCTAGGTTAAAATTACAGATCTTTCTAACCACACAAATATTCTGTGATCCAAATTGAATACATTCTCATTTAATATTTTTTTACTTGTTTGTTTCATTTCAACATTTAACAGTTATTGAGGAAATAGTGTTTTATTTCCTTGTGCTTGACATTTAGCTCACTAATGTTTGGTGTCCTGGCTATTAGAAAATGTAAAGAGCATCACATTCATTTCTTTGGTTATCCGGATGCCACACATCCTTTTGTTTTCAAGAAACTTCAATTTGAATGAATAGTTTAGGTAAATTATAGTAACACTTTCATGTTGAATGGTATCTGTTGACAAATAACACAATTTTATTAAATTGACTACTGTCAAAATGGCTTCTGTAAACTTAATAATCTATAGTATCTGTCCTATAACATGTGTGACTCACACTACTTTATCTGTGAAAACTTAGTAAGTCTGTGGCAGAAAAAGCATATTTATTTTCCATATGCCTAATCCATTGGATTAAAGTATTGAGGGAAACTTCAACTGTATTTTAACACTCAAATAGGTGGCTGTTGTTGCTTTTGACATAACATAGCTAGCTAGAATACTGCCCGTCTGAAAACAATCCTAATTCTCTCATAGGTAGCTCTGTCTTCTTCTTTTTCTATTCTTTTATTAAAAATATTTTTTAAAACATGTATTAGATTTTGAACAGTGTCTCCTCCCTCTACTTCTCCTAGTCTCCCTACCACATTCCCATCTGGATCTACACCGTTTTTGTCTCTCCTTATAAAACAAACAAACAAAAAGAAATAGGTATCTAAGGAATAATAATAAAATAAAATAAGAAAAATAAAAAACATATAAGTTGGAATATTAAAAAAAACAAGCAGAAAAGGAGTCAAAGAGAAAGCACAAAAATGCATATAAACACTTTTGGAGGGATTTGATGGATCAATCTCTTTTAGGGCTGAGTGTTCAAGGTCTCTCAGTCTCTGCATAATGTCTGTCTGAGCGTCTCTGTATTTGTTCCATCTGCAGAAGGAAGAGGCTTCTCTGATAATGGCTGTGCAAGGCACTGCCCTATGAATATAGCAGAACGTCATTAGGAGTATCATTTTACTACTATATTCATTTAGTACATGAAATGATTTAGTCTTGTCTATTTGTTCAGATTCTGGCAAATACATTTATGTTCATCTCATGGATTCATAACTCAAATCAATATTGTTGTTATTACAACTTTGTGCACTACTTACCATATCTGATGATTCACTCTTATTAATGAATTTGTAGCTTTTGTTTACTTTTTTAGATGAAGAACTTTGTACATGTATGTTATTCTATGTCCGTTTCTTTTCTTTTTATTGTTGTTGTTTACGCAAGTTGTATCAATTTAGAACATCATATGCAATAGCTGATGTTTATTTCATGGACCTCTCTAACAATTAGATTAGATAAAACCCATTCCAAGTCTTGAAACTTTATTGTGATGAGATCATTGGCTCTTTGTCATTGTTTGCATTTATTTAGATCACATTCAAATATGTATATATCATAGGAAGCCTCTACTGTATTCAGTTTCCATATGACTCCTCAAATGGCCCTTAGTTTTAGCTGTTACTCCCCATATCCCCTCTGTTTTCCCTTCCTCTCCCTGTTTTATCCTCCAATTCCAGAACCCACCTGGGGTATCTATAATTATCTCCTGTATTTCTTCTTCCTAGGGTGCTTCATCCCCCTCCCATAGTCCCTTACTCTCTACCTAATCTCTGTTGTTATACGAATTATAGTTTGCTTATCAATTTCTGTCTTCTTAAGAGAAACAAAATGTTATAAGTTAAAGCCACCAATTACAATTTATAGTGGTGTTACTATGATTTATCCACGTCAAATGCATAAATACTTATATTGCATCTATTGAATGATGTTTAGTGTATAGAAGTAAAATAAATTCATATCATCTATTTCTGATTAACTGTATTGGGGTTGTATTTATGTCTTTTAGGAATAACATATGTGACTAACGTATATCACAGTTCAGTATTTTCATTCATAACTAAACTCTTCAGCTGCACATTACAGAAAAATTTCTCATTGCTTTATTTTACAAGTTTTATAAAGGAAATTAAAATAAACAAAATTAATTTTATTTTACTTCCTTGGTTATATTAATTACATCTCAAGTGCTCATCAGCTGCAGGCATGTGATGATGGGATCAATGTATTAAATGGTGTATATCCAGGTGTTAAATTGAATATAGACAACTTTACATAGTTAAGTTAAAGTTTTTCACATGAAACATATAAACTTGTTCTTCCATTTTCTTCTCTAAAATAATCTATTTCTTTAATGATTTTTTCCTACATTTACTACAAACTTTTATTTGCTAGCCTTTATGTACATAATTATATTTTAAAAAGTTTGAAAACAGAAAAATATATTTTATATTCACTTAAATCCAATTACTTTTAACTCTCTTCCTTTATACAAATTCAAGTTTCTGTCTCATCCTATCTTCCCTTGATTTGAATAATTTTACCATTTCACATTACTTTTAACTTATTGAAGAATTCTCAATTTCTCTATCATTTAAAAATATAGATGAACTTTTTTTGTTGTTTTTTTTAAAAAAAATTTCTTTTGTATATGTTTTTTGTTTGTTTGTTTTTAATTATGTATACAGCATATATGACAGCAGACCAGAAGAGGGCACCAAATCTCCTTAGAGATGGTTGTGAGCCACCATGTGGTTGCTGGGAATTGAACTCAGGACCTCTGGAAGAGCAGTTGGTGCTCTTACCCTCTGAGCCATCTCTCCAGCCCTGTTGTTGTTTTTAACACAGAAAGCTGGTGGGTTTTGAATGAGGCCAAGCTCTGCTTGAGGGTGCCACTTTACTTGCTGCTATTTGGCTCAGGACAAACAACTCTTCAGTTGCAATGGTGCTTAAAGAAAAGGATGGTACACATCAGCTTTGGGAGGCCTGTGTAGGCAAATCACAGCACGGACCAGGGAGATATTTGATGAGCATTCAGCCATCCATCGAAAATAACAACTGTCTAGCTTGATCTGCTTGGGGGACCCCCTGGCGTTAGGATCAGAATCCATCTCTGGTACATGAGTCGGATTTTTGAAGCCCACTACCTATGATGGGACACCTTGTGCAGCCTTGAGGTGGGGGGGGGGGCTTGGACTTGCCTCTGCTGGATATGCCTCCCCATGGGAGGCCTTGCCTTTTTGTGGGGGAGAGTAGGGAGTGGGTTGGGAGGGGGAGGCTGGGGGTGTGGGAGGAGGGAAGAGGGGGATCTTTGATTAGTTTGTAAAATGAGTGAAAATATTTTCTTAATAAATAATAAGACAAGTAAAAAAAAAACACTAAAAACAAACAAACAAAACTATTGTCTTTTCAAGAAGAAGAAGCTCTGGCCAGCTAAGGAGCTTTAGAAGAAACTCAATGCTTAATCATGGGCAAGTAAGCTACTATGTGACCTGATCATGAAGTAGTGTAATATGAGCTACCTGAGCTATGGTCATGTATGTATCTTGTTACCATTCTGAAAAATTACGTGTGTGTGAGTTCCCAGGCAGTCCATGAAAACAGATAAATTATCAGAAGCAACAAAGATACCTTGGCTCTTCCCTGTGCTTTCTCTCTTCCTCTCTCCCTCCCTCCCTTCTTCCTTTCCTTCCTCATTTCCCATCTCTTTCTGCCAGAACATTTGGCTTACTAGAAAGTTTTCTATTAAATTTTGGATCTGTCTACAGGTGGTTCTTTGCAGTCTATCATTTGCACCTGAGAGTGAAAAACTACACCCCAGTGATCCCTGACACCACATCCAGCAAGGACTTGTGGGTGAAGGAAC
Organism: Peromyscus leucopus; assembly: GCF_004664715.2. NCBI lineage: Eukaryota > Metazoa > Chordata > Mammalia > Rodentia > Cricetidae > Peromyscus > Peromyscus leucopus. The sequence continues at coordinate 49,283,881 of NC_051064.1, forward strand.
CCATCCTGAAGGCAGCACTGAAGCCCTACACATGGAAGGTTCTGTTTTATAGGAGGGGAGGCATGGCTGGATGTCCACTCTCCATTAGCAGATAGAAGTCATTCTTTAGAGACTACAAATAGTTCAGTCAAGCTTTAATCTTTGTAAGTTCATCTGTTCAACTCTCCAACTTGCACGAAGCTTCATTTTTTTAATCTTTCATGTGGCATCTTGTGTGTATATGTGTGTGTGTGTAGTATATATTATTATATATGATATAATAATATATATGTATATATAACCCACATATATGACACATAACATTATATGTGTGCACATTTATAGCACATCTCCCAAAACAATATGTTTTCTTTTTGTTCATTTAAAAGTGACATACGTTGACTGTGTGTGTGCGTGTGCATATGTGTGTATGTGTGTGTGTGTGTGTGTGTGTGTGTGTGTGTGTGTGCACATGAGTGTACATGGAGCTCAGAGATCAATATTGGGTGCCTTCTTCACTCATTTCCCACCTTATTTTTTGAGACAGGATCCCATACTGACTTGAGAGCTAACTGTTTTTGATAGACTGGAAGGCCAGCAAACCTCAGGGACCTTTTGTCTCCGTTCTTCCCCACAACACCATGTACACATATGTTCCACAGCACCCGGAATTTTTATGTGCTGAAAATCTGAACTCAGGTCCTTATGCCTGTGCAATAAGCACACCAGCATATGAGCTGTCTCTGTTCCCTAACATATTCTGATATTAAAATAGCTTTTTGTTTGTATGTTTATTATCCTAAGAAAATTTCTCTGCCACACAAACATCCACATATTCAATTCAAATACATTTTTTGAGAATTTGTTCTTTAGCTTGCTTTAAAGTAACTTATAAAAGCACAGATCGTTTTAATTAATCTTTAATTCCATAACAATTATCACTAAGTTTCTTGGGAAAGAGAACATATTCAAAAAGCTGGTGGCAAAATTGAACAAATTGTTCATGTAAGTAGTAAGTCAACTTTCAAAGGGAAAAGACTAGAAACCTTAGAGTTATCATAATCTCTTACACAGGGCTTGTCAATAGATAAATTAGAATTGTAGAAGATCTTCAGTTTAGATCAAAACAATCTTATGTGAAAGCATGAAAGCAGAAGGAAATATTAAGTAATTTGAATGAGGAGGGTGGACATTGGTTTGAAAATCGTAATCGATAACAGAGTCCTAGATTGACTAATGCATCACTGATTCTGTGAATGTGGCTGAATTGTCCAAGCAAATAGATTGAGTAGCAATTTTGGATTCTCAAATCATCAAATATTGAAATAGAATACCAAAAAAGAGAAGTGCCGGTGAGGCCAAAACAGAATCGCAGAAGACAACCCTTGTGGAAGCACAAGAGAAAATTGTACGATCACTCAAAGCTACTCTACACAGAGGCTTCAATGTGTCACCGGTACTTGTTAGAGAGGTTCCTCCACTCACTGGTTTAACTGTTATCTTCATTGAGTGAGTTCATTATCTTTAACAGACACCTTCCCTGTAATGATGTCACTGATCTCATCTGAACCTTTTTTCAACTCCTAGAAAATTATGCAGATTAGTGGATGTTGAAAATCATGAAAAAAACAAGTTCAGAACCAATAGAAATAGCTGACTTGTAATGAAGGGCAATGTGGAGTCTTGGCTATCATTAGCACTCTGAAATTGAGTTTAGCATTTTCTCTTTTCCTTTTTCTTTTTCACCTTTCTTCCTTCCTTCCTTCCTTCCTTCCTTCCTTCCTTCCTTCCTTCCTTCCTTCCTTCCTTCCTTTCTTTCTTTCTTTCTTTCTTTCTTTCTTCTTTTTTAATATTTTACATGGCATAGGTTTTAGTGTTTTGGGAAAAAAAATCCAGCCTCTTAAAACAGATGTATTCCCAGCCAAGCACCAGGCCAAACTCTAGTCAAAGAGAGGGAAGAGGGATTATATGAGCAAGATGGGGTCAAGATCATGATGGGAAATCTACAGAGACAACTGAACTAAGTTCATGGGAACTCACGAACTTTAGAACAACAGCTGTGGAGCCTGTGACTGATGGACTAGGCCCTCTGCATATGGGAGACAGTTGTGTACCTTGGTCTGTTTGATGAAGCCCTGGCAGTGGGATCAGGATCTATGCCTGGCGCTTAAGCTGGCTTTTTGGAGCCCGTTACCTATGGTGTGATACCTCTTCAGTCTTGATGCAGTGGGGTGGGGCTTGGTCCTGCCTCAACTGAATGTACTAGGCTTTGCTGACTCTCCATGGGATGCCTTACCCTTTTGGAGGAAGGGGTAGGGGTGGGTGTGGAGTGGCTGGCAGGGGGAACAGGAGGAGGGATGAGACAGGGATCTGTGGTTGATATGTAAAATAAATTTTAAAAATCTTAAATAAAAAAAAATAGATGTGTTCCAACCCATAAGGACAATGATCCCTTCTGCAAAAGGTTCAGCACTTAGAGTGAAGCTAGTTTATTTCAAAAGTCTTGAAATCGTTCTTAAGGCAACACTCACTCATATAACTAGGATACTAACCAAGAGAATAAGCTGGTATAAACTATACAGATAGCTTATTTATGTTTTTATTATGTCATATGTGCCTGAATTTGACATACTGTGGAAGCTTGAACTTTCCCCCAAATGGTTGTGAAACCTTAGAGGGAACAGAATTTGAAAACGAAAAACTGTGTTTGTAGATGTGAATGAGCAACCAAAGGTTTTTCTTTTCTTTTTGATTTTTTTTTTTAATATGTGGTTTCTTTTGCTGGTATCCTGCTTTTCAAACTTGCAATCACGTAGATCAAGATTATTGCTGATGTGATAAGGAGTGTGACCCTTCCCATAGGAAAGTAGCTGTCCAAGCTGTTTCTGCATCAGGCAGATGTCAAGAACTCATTGACTGAGATTGGGAATGGGTATCTTATCTAAAAGAAAAGTCACAAAGTTCATTAACTTACAACCTTTTTAACCCAGGGAGATCTTGTAATTCCCAGATTTTAGGGATGTTTTAAAAGTCTCCTCTGAAATGCCATAGACACATTAGCAGCAACATTTAGAGCTGTTAGAGGCTTCTAGCAGATTGTATTATTTATTATGAACAGCCTCTAGAGGCTAGGAGCAGCTGAAAGCATGGCTGGCAGTGCCGACCACTGAAAATGAAGGTTCCCTGAATAAAGGGCCAGTTGTCATTTATCTTGATGTGCAGAGCACTGAAAAGATCAGGGAACTCCTATGAAAATGATGAGGCATTCTAGGCTTTGATGACAAAGTAGGAATGTTTGCTTGATTTTTTTTTTCAAATGAAATTCTCTTTTCACCAGTGAAACAACTGTGGAAATGTGCAAATGCAAAGCTGAAAGCATTTTTGAGGTTATCCAACCTTTATATCATCCATCATAAATGTCACTCATAGCTACTTAATACAATTCTATAAATTCTGATCAAATGCCTCAATGCACTTGCTCCTTTTCAGAATAAACCATGTATTCCTTCAGTCTGGGAAAGTCCTTACTTGACTCTCAGGTATGGATCATTACATAGGGTGGTGTGAGGACCTAAAAAGTGAGGAAATAAATAACCTTGGTTCAAGTGAGGTTGACTCATTGCTCTTCCTCAAGGAGCGACCTGTAAAAATCTGAAATTTTCCAAACAGTATGATTTAGTTTTATGAATCAGAGGAAAAGCTAATGAAAGCAATTAAAAGGCTGATTGTTTATCCATCTCCTTAAAAATCTTAGGAGGAGGGCCTAAAAACTTATTCTCAGAGTCATTTTTCACATGACTCTGACAACAGCCTCTAGATCCACAGCTTTGGGTGTGTGTATGACTCACATGCTTGATTATTCACATTTCCAGCTTACCAAAATCCTCAGTAGCAGCATGAGACACACTCCTAAAGTCTCAGCACTAGGAAGGCAGGTGTGTGTGTGTGTGTGTGTGTGTGTGTGTGTGTGTGAGAGAGAGAGAGAGAGAGAGAGAGAGAGAGAGAGAGAGAGAGAGAGAGAGAGAGAGAGAGAGAACAGGGGGAATCATGAGTTTGAAGGCAGCCTGTACTATATAAAAAGATCCTGTCTCAAAAAAAGAAAGCAAGAAATGGAGAGAAAGACAATGAAAAGAAAGCCCAGTCTTTCACTTAAGTTTAGAAACGTTCCAGGTTTTATAAGGATTTTGCTTTTCAGGCTTCGGGCTTTTACATCACTATGCAGCTCCACATTGAAGAACAGAGGAATTCAAAGTATATTCTAGTGTTTTGGCTTCACTGTCCCTCACCAAGGCAACTGGTTTTCTGGATTCTGTGATGCTTCTAGCATTGATCATTTTAGGCAATTTTCATTGCTTCTCTCATTAAAAAAAAAAAAAAAAAAAAAGACTTTCTTATCTAATTTCAGTGTGTTTCATAAAGTGTATTCCCCAAAGTTGAGTAATATATTTAAGAAAACATACCTACTTAAATTAAGGAAGACAAAGTACTTTTGTACCTTTTTTCAAAAAAAAAAAAAAAAAAAAAAGAAGAAGAAGAAATGTGTCTGAATTCATTTTATCAGGATTAAATCCTTGTATTTATTTGTACATTGTGCCTCCTCCAGCTTGGGTACCATACAAAATGCAACCAGATCCACAACTTTACTGAATAACAAAAAAGTAACTGTTCACATTACATCCCTTTAAGAGAACTATATGCCAAATGCCTCTGATGTATTCATACAGCCATGAAGGATTTGTTTTCTTCTGTTTTTTGTTGTTGTCATTTATCTAGTTTCACCTCAGAGTAAAACCTTGACTTCTTGCTCCTGCCTGGGCTTCCTCCTTCCTCTGCTTCCAGCAGCTGAAGCCCCTTGCCTTATTCCATTGTCACAGGGACCTTTCCTGTGATGCAAATGGCTTGGCCTTGAGAGTGCAGAATGTCTGTCTGGGGAAACCAGATCCTCACCCCAGGGAACAGGACTGCCTAGAAAATGACAAAAGTTTATCCCATTATAAAAATGTGTCTGCACTCTGACTAAGCTATGGACTATATATGGAAACTACTACTTGACTGTCTGTCAAAACACAAGCTTTTCTAAAATGACATATCCAGGATTCCACAGATAAAAGCAGCTCCTCAGAGAGACACAGAGCTGGTCATAAAATGTTGGGCCCTAATGGACTTCCCTTCATGGAATTTAGCTTAGGTGAGTGCTGCATATGACAACAACAATAGTATGAGTATTACCTGGAGGTGGTTTTGTTGTTGTTGTTGTTGTTTGTTTGTTTGTTTGTTTAATTTAAGCAAAATATTCTTCCTAAAAAACAGCTGGGAAAAATTCCTTCTGGCCTTACAACATTCAAAATTCACACTTCTTTTTTTTTTTTTTCCATTTTTTAAAATTTATTTTACCATACTATTCAGTTCTACATAATAGCCACAGATTCCCTTGTTCTCTCCCTTCCTGTTTCCCTCCTCTTCCCCCCAGCCCACTCCCCATTCCCACCTCCTCCAGATCAAGGTCTCCCCCAAGGACTGGGATCAACCTGATAGACTCAGTCCAGGCAGGTCCAGTCCCCTCCTCCCAGATTGAGCCAACCATCCCTGCATAAGTCCCAGGTTTCAAACAGCTAACTCATGCAATGAGCCCAGGACCTGGTACCACTGCCTAGATGCCTCCCAAACAGATCAAGCCAATCAACTCTCTCACCTATTCAGAGGGCCTGATCCAGTTGGGGGTCCCTCAGCCTTTGGTTCATAGATCCTGTGCTTCCATTCATTTGGTTATTTGTCCCTGTGCTTTATCCAACCTTGGTTTCAACAATTCTCGCTCATATAAACCCTCCTCTTTCTCACTAATTAGACTCCCAGCGCTCCACCAGGGGCCTAGCCATGGATGTCTGCATCCAGATTCCTCAGTCCTTGGATGGGGTTTATGGCACAACTATTAGGGTGTTTGGCCATCCCGTCACCAGAGTAGGTCAGTTCCGGCTGTCTCTCGACCATTGCCAGCAGTCTTTTGTGGGGGTGTCTTTGTGGATTTCTGTGGGCTTCTTTTGCTCTTTGTTTCTTCCTTTTCTCATGTGGTCTTCATTTACCATGGTCTCCTATTCCTTGTTCTCCCTCTCTTTTCTTGATCCAGCTAGGATCTCCCACTCTCTTTCCCTCGGCCGTCGCCCTTCATTGCTCCCACTCATGTCCAGGCTGTTTATGTAGATCTCATCCATTTCTCCGTGTCTTTCTTGGGGTCCCGTTTTCCAGGTAGCCTCACTGGTAATGAAAATTCACACTTCTTAGAAACATAATAACACATGTAAATTAGTAAATAACATAAATACCCCTTTCCCTCTTTATAGTTATTGTCATTTGGAAGGAAATTTTGAAAGATTTTGCTTGTGCTTCATAGTATATCTTTTATGTATGATTTCATTCAGACTTCCATTAGTATTTTCAATGTTCTTTCTTTCCTACTTACAGTGTTATTAATTAAAAAGTAGAATGCAGGCTTTCTTAAGGGAAAGAAAAACAAAAGAAATCCACATATACTACAATTTGAAATGTAAAGGTATACAAATGAGTGCATACAATGTTTCAAGATTATATCCACCCCACATTTCTAGCCTTTGACTCTTCCAAGCCCTCCAACAGACTTCCCTCCTTACTTCACGTCCTTTTTTCCTTTTAATATAACACACTGAATCCATTTAACATTGTGGGAATCCACAGAGGCTACCTATTAAGGTCTTACTCAAGGTCAGAAAATCTGAGCTTTCTTTACTCAGCAGGGATACATAAAGGGATGATTTTGCTATGGGCCTGTTTATCAGATGTTTGGAAGGGTCTACACTTGGCTGTATGGTATGCTTTGATCTTGCAAGGGGGAGGTCTTTTGCCTTTCCCCTTGGCTTATTAGAAAAAGCTCTTTTGGCCTGGTGGTGGTGACGCACACCTTTAATCCCAGCACTCGGGAGGCAGAGGCAGGCAGATCTCTGTGAGTTCGAGGCCAGCCTGGTCTCCAAAGCGAGTTCCAGGAAAGGCACAAAGCTACACAGAGAAACCCTGTCTCGAAAAAAAAAAAAAAAAAAAAACAAAAAAAAAAAAGCTCTTTTGAATAAATCTCTGGGCTGTTGGGTATTGACCCAGGCACTCCAGAAGCTACCCTGTGTCTCTTTCTTTCTCCTCTCATCTAGGTCTATCTTTCTACCTAATATTTCTTCATTCTTCTCTCCTTGAAAACTCTTTGAAAGGTGGGATCAGGTTGGAATTGGACTCCCACAAACTCCCACATAACACATTCCCCATGGACATGGGTGTGGAACTATCTATTGGAGTATAGGCAACCTACCAGTGACCATACCACCAAAGAAATGTAACTGTTGCTCTCTGATCATCCATTAGCATATCAGTTACAGGTTGGGTCCAAAAGCCCTTCCCTTGTCCATACTGAAATTTAAGTGGCCTAATCTTTTTCAACTCTTCTGTAGATAACCCCAAGCACTGAGTAGTTTACCTATAATCACTTTTATAGTTTGATTAACTGATAGTTTACATATTTGTATGTACCCTGTCACAATTCTGATTGATACATGCAATATTTTCTACTAGTATGTTACATACTTCCATGTACTAAATATATAAATGTGACTATCTCAAGAGGAACATGTGCTGGTCTGCTTTCTGTTGTGGAATATTACTTTACACTGTGTGAAGATATGTCATTGTCATTGGTTTAATAAAAAGCTAAATGGCCAATATCTAGGCAGCAGGTATATATGGAACTTCTAGACAGACAGAGCTCTGGGAAGAAGAAAGGAGTCACCAGTAAGATGTGTAATAAACAGAATGGGAATTGTGGAGGCCCACAAAGATTTCCTAGTGAGATCTGAACTTGATTTACCCAGTAGAGTTGCATTAGAGGATTGCTTGACCGTGTGCATGGTTACTAGTTGATTAGAAGGGTCTACACTTGGCTGAGCTAGGGGAAGGTCTTTTGCTCTACCCCTTGCCATTCCTGTAAATATCCCACCTGAGGCAATCCTATGTTTCTATCTCTTTCTCTCCACTCTGTCCTTCTATCTAATATCTCTTATCCCTCTCTCCTCAAGAGTATCCTATTATAAAATTTAAGAGCTGGTCTCCCAGCCAGGCTCCCACAAATGGCACCAAGAACAGGGACAGTGGACTTGGTGAAAGGAGAGAGAGAGGTGTCTTGCATGTGAGCGGGGAAGCCCAATGAGGGATTAAAAATAAATGTCATGGTATTTTATTCTTGGGAGTGAAGGTAAGATGGTAGAATGCCAAAGTTGAAAAGTGAGGCTGCAGTATATATTTCTCTCTTTAGGTTTCTTTCTTTTTTTCTCTCTCTTAATTTCTATCTATAAAAATTAGGGAAAAAATACAAGGTAGAATGAGGAAATATGGTGCAGAAAAAACTTAGGGTAGTTAGAAAAATATATAAGGTAGAATACAGGAATATAATGTAAGAAAAAACTTAGATAAGATAAGCAACAAGACAGAGGAACTATGTCCTTGATTTCCATCTATGGGACTATGAACACAAACTCCTGGGGATGAATCAGAGAAAAATCTATCAAAGTTGAGAAAAACTGGCAGAAAAGGATTCCTATGGAAGCTTTTGGCCTGTGAACAGCTTATATTTTAAGTCATGAGTGGCAAAGGAAAGAATTTTCCCTGAGGTAGATTCAGATAAAATAAAACTCTTCACTAACATTGTTACACTATGATAACATTGTACCATCAGAATTGGCCATGAAGCCAAGAACAGGCAACAGAAGTCTTGAGAAACTCTCTTTACTTTTTTACTGATCTAGTAAGATGGGGGAAACAAAGGGTTACCAAAACGCCTGACTGAGTGCATGCAGATAGATAGACACAGCCTATTCCAGGGACAATATTAGTTGAAGGAAGTACAAAAACCTGTCAATACTAGCTCAGGGAGCACTGAAACCTCCAGTGGCAAAAAACAAACAAACAAACAAACAAAAAAACCCTCACTTGATCTTGATTTTCAGTATGAACACAAACTGAGTAAGGGGAAACAGGAGTGTAGTGGACCAGAAAAGCAGCATGGGAAATGTAGTTCATTCCTAACAGCATGCTAATATAGAGAAAGGCAGCTTGGGAAATGTAGTTTGCAAAATGATGCTTTTTCCCAAGTGCTGCTGCAAAGCATAGCTTTACTTCCTGAGAATGAGAAACAAGTGATGCCTGTCAGGAGGCAATTAAGATGTTAATGACACCTTTCAAGTCATTTCGAAACCAAAAGCTGTCCATACACTGGGAAATTGCTTTAAGTACAGAAAAAAAAAAGGTAAATAAAAAAGAAAGAAAGAAAGAAAGAAAGAAAGAAAGAAAGAAAGAAAGAAAGAAAGAAAGAAAGAAAGAAAGAAAGAAAGAAAGGAAGAAAGAAAGAAAGAAAAAAGAAACTTGGGTTGTACTTAAAATTCAAGAGAGAAACATTGGCATCATTGAAATGTTCACAATCATCTTAAAAAGAAGCTTTAAAAAATAAGAAGAGGGAATTTTACCCTCAGTCATTGACTTCAAACTAACAGGAAAACTTTCAGAATGATATCAAAGCTGAACATGCACTCTGAACTTTAGAAATGAAGCAGTTTTGAGTTCACTTAAAATTTTTACGATGGTAACTCATGATTTGCATTTCTCTATCTTGTTGAAAGAAAAAAAAATAGTTCAGTTAAGCAATCTTTTCTAGATGTTTGCTAAAGTTTGTAAAGTAATCCTATAGAGTTTGCTTTTGAATGTAACTTAGTTCTGTTAAGACATTTTTTTCTAGATACATTTGAAAAATAGTTCTATAGAGTTTCCTTTTGAATAAAAGTTTGTAAAAAGTGTAAATATGTATAGTGATATTCATGCTACTTGTAAATATGTTGAATGTAAGTTTATAAAATGTGTAAATATTGAATGCAGAAAGTGTAAATAGTGAATGTAAAAAGTGTAAATATTGAATATAAAAAGTGTAAATGTGGAAGGTAAGTTTGTAAAAAGTGTAAATTCAATATCTGTCTAGTCCTGACAAGTTAGGTAACATTAATTTTTAAAAGATAAACCAAATCAAATTAGAAGCATATTGAATTTATTATTACTCTCACCTTCAGATATATTTGAATATTTTTTGTGATAGCTTAAAATACAATTTTATGGTCTCAATATCTCCTGAAAAACTTAAGTGAAGGTATCCTAATTAGGGAAGTTTTTCTGTCTTCTTCCTATAAGTTTCAATTCCTTCTGTTTTTGTTTAGAAAATGGTAGGCCTCCCACAAAAAGATAAACCTTCTACAATGGAGTTAGTTTGTAAGTTTCTTTATAATTAACATAGTTTTTGTTTACTTGAGTGGATACTTGGAAGTGATTTGAAATGACTGTTTTTTTCCTGGGAATCAAAATAGTCTCTTAAAAATTTTATTGAACAGCTGATAAGGGAGAGTTTTGATCTACAAAAAGAGCTTGGTGCAGCTGAGACTGTTGTAATCACCTGAGACCCATCAAAAAAGGATATTCTATATTTATTATCCTTTACTGGGAGGTATGGCAGCTATGGAGATTGAGGTGGATGTTTGCAAGCTCTCAATCAGGTCCTGAGTCAGAGAGTAACACCTGACAGAGGCTGGTAGCCAAAGATGGGCAACTTTCTTCTTGATTGCTTCCTGAATGTATGTATGTAAAATTAATCAAGAAGAACAACCTAATACAGTCACCATCTATCTAAGGGGACTGGGGGCCCTTTTTATATCAAGAAGGGGGAGTTGTTTAGGCCCACAAAGGTTTCCTAGTGAGACTTGAGCTTGCTTTGCCCAGCAGGGCTGCATTAGAGGATTGCTTGACCACATGCGTGGTTACCAGGTGATTGGAAGAGTTGTACTTGACTGTGCTAGAGGGAGGTCTTTTGCTCCACCCCTTGGCATTTTAATAAAGAACCCTTTAGAAGAGAAAGAAGGGGCTGGTGGGTTTTGACCCAGGGCCTCCTGAGGCTATTCTGTGTTTCTGTTTCTCTCCACTCTGTCTTCTATCTAATATCTCTTATCCCTCTGCCCTAAAGAGAAGTCTGTTGGAAAATGTGGGAGCCAGTCTCCCAGCTGTGCTCCCACAGAGCATAATGGAAATGAGGTAACAAGTGCATGGACAAATGTAGATTTAAAAATGTAGGTTAATTTATGTTGTAACAACTAGTTAGAAACAAGCCTAAGCTAAGGCCCAGCTTTCATAATAAATAATAACTCTCATCATTTTTTTGTGAGCTGGCAGCCCCAAAATAAAAGTCTGTTTACAGCTTCCAACACTTACATTCCTTCCACTCTATTATAAAACCTGTTGTTGTCCAAGTCTTGGTTTTAGTAAGATATGAAAGGTAGCCAATGTGTGTTGAATAATAACATCCTTTTAGGTAGATTGGCAGCACATATTATATTAGAAATTAACATTGTGACCAGTTTAAAAAAAAGAGAAAAATATGTACAAATGGGTGTATATGGAGTTAGAATGAAATACGAGATATATAAAAAATAGGTAGACTTGGGATGTAGAAACTGAGTAATAGGAATATCTTATCAACAGAAGAATCATTTGAAAACTTAGAAAAGAAAGTTATTCCATCCAGTAAGCAGATTCAGCCTACTGGAATAAAATTGGGATTTTAGTAACATCAAGAACTGGAAGATAGAGGAGAGCAAACACCGAGTCCCAAGATAAAACTCTCTACTATGTTTTAAAAGATTTCTGAATGTGGCAGACACTAAATAGCTCAGGTATCTCAAGATAACTTAAAGACAGCTTTAAAGTGGATGCTATTGAGCTGTATCATTTTGATATAAAATTAAATTGAATTAACTATATTTTTAGGGAGAAAGTGGTAACAAAAATCTTTTAGTTTTTGAAGGTGCTAGAGCATAGATATTCAACATTTACACAAGATCAAGTCATTTAAAATTCCAGAAACTCTATGTAAAAATATTCACATATAGTTTAAATGAAATTTTCTTTCTGGGCTGACAATGCTTCCTCCAAGAACCAAAGAACATTTAACAAAACTCAAAACAATAGGCATTCGAAGCCTTCTTTTGAATTATTGGTCAAAGTTTTCCAAGAAACTCCCCTAAACAACACAGGCTATTGCTATTTCCTTGGTTGCTCCCTAGAGGTAAGAGAATTCCCCATTGCTGAAAATGCAGTGTACTTCAAATACACTGGCCAGAGGCCCCTGAGCTTGAACTGATCAGAATGTTCCTCCCTAAAGACTAGCTTTCAAGGTACCACAAGGCTCAAATCAAGCTTCCAAAGGAGGGAAACCACCAACATTCCTACTTAGATATGATGTCTGTGAACTGCAACAGTGACTGGCATCTCATAAAAGACCTTAGGATGCACTAGCGGCGCGCACGCCTTGGTGGTAATCAATAGCTCTCCGATTGTGCTTAAGAGCCACTCAATAAGAAAAAGAAAATTATGACTGGTCCTGGAAAAATGGACAAATACATCATGGATCTTGGAGGAGAACTTACAACCACCACTTTATTAAGCCAGCATAATCTCTAACTGTTTTCTAATTATTTGTCCTATATCCACAGATAAGTGTAGTCCTACCCCTCATTAAGAAAATTTCTCTTTTCAGTAGATGGAGACCATTAAAAAATCACAATCAACATGCTGCTCATTTGGCTCTGTCACGATGAGCCATTATGTGGTGTGGTACGGAAGAGAGACAGAATGGTTTATGTCCTGTGGAGAGAAGATCCAAAGAGATGAAGGTAGTAAGGGCTGAGATGTTTGGCTTGTTTGCCACCCAGAGCTGTGGTGATAATTGGTCCTGAGTTACTGCTGGCAAGGCCTATAGTCTGGGTCCAGGCGCCAGCTAGAGTGATAGTGCTTGTTGATGTCCGTGGCTCCTGCTGCTACTGCCCAAAATTATTTCTTTGCAAAATACTTATCCCTCTTCAATATTCAATTACAGAAAAATTCATAAAATACTAATGATCATCAGTCACTTTTACCTATGAATATTATCTTCATACAAGATACTAAATAGATAATGAGTATAATTGGTTTCACAGTTTAATTGTGTGTGTGTGTGTGTGTGTGTCTGTCTGTCTGTCTGTCTGTCTGTGTCTGTGTGGTGCTTGTGTGCATGGTGCAGAAACACGTGTTTGCACAAATTCTCATGCAAGGCATACAGAAGTTAATGGGGGAGCATAGAGCATTTTGATGCTGTACTCCCCACAGTATTTCCTTGAGAAAAGTCTCTTACAAAGATAAACTGAAAGCTAGTGAATCCCAGAAATCCTGTTTATACCTACACAATGCAGTGTTGGGATTATAAGAGTACAGATACATGGCCTGTTCTTTTTTTTCCCTCTATTTTATTTCTATTAAAAATATTTTTTCATATGAGGTATTCTAATTACAGTTTCCTTCCCCCAAGTCGTTTCCCTCCCACCCAAAGCTACACCTGTAACAGGAATCTTAACAGGTCTTATTAATTAAATCTAAACCTAAGGCCAGTTATTGTGGCGAATGCTCGAAGATCAGAGGAGCAGAACAAGCCACAGCTACCTCACCTTGACAGTTCCTCAGCTGATCCTGTTTCCTCAGACTGGAAGCCTCTGAGTCCTCATGTAGAATGAATTTCAGCTGAACTGCTGCTCCAAAGCCTGAAAGCTTAATCAGATAAAAACTTCTAGTTTCTGGTCTTCCCGCCTTATATACCTTTCTGCTTTCTGCCATCACTCCCTGGGATTAAAGACTCACTTTCTGGGATTAAAGGCATGAGTCACCAAGCTTGGCTGTATCTTTGAACACACAGAGATCCAGGTAGATCTCTGCCTCTGGAATGCTAGGATTAAAGGCATGTGCTACCACTGCCTGTACTCTATGTTTAATATTGTGGCTGTTCTGTTCTCTGACCACAGATAAGTTTATTAGCATGCACACTATTTCTGGGAACACAATACCACCACATACACCCTCATTTCTATCTCTCATTAGAAAATGGATATGGATATAGAATTATAAAATATAATAAAAAAAAGACAACATCAAAAAAAAATACAAAACAAAACAAGAATAGAATAAAATAAAGAAACAAAAGAAAACAAAACACCAAAGAGAAAAAAACTCACAAGAAACACTATTCCAGGAGCATATCTTTCAGGCAGATCAGCATGGTAGATGAAAAAGTAACTTCCAGACCATGAACATCAGTTAGTAGAGGTGAAGGCACTAGGTAAGCACCAGCTCAACTTGTCCGTGTTCAATGAGTTGTATAGGTGTTATCTTCTGCAAAAGGGCCATGCCTTGATTTTTTTTAAAACTGTAACCAATAGTCTTGGCAGGAGCCCGGATTGTTCTGGGTTCCTGTAGGAGCCCATTTAGGCAACAACTTGATTAGATATAACCCCTTCTCCAAACTGAAGGATTCACTATGTGAGGAGAAATGTCTAATTGGGTCAATTATTCTCCATGTAATTTGATAATTTTGTTTAAAAGTATTTATACATGTATGTATTTTATGAAACTTCTACTCTAGTAGGTTTCTCTTTGATCCCTCAAATAGCCTTTAATTTTAGCTAACCTCCCCATGTTCCCTAGATTAACCCATTTTTTTCCTCCACATCTGTTTGATCCTCCTATTCCAAACCCCAACCTCATACCCCTATATATTCATAACTATTTATTGTATTCCCCTTTCCTAGGAAATCCATTCTTTCCTCTTAGTCTTTTACTCTGTATCTAAACTCTGTGGTTATGTGGATTGTAGCCTGTTTATGTAAGACAAGAGCTAATGAAGAATACATGCTACAGTTGTCTCTTTAGGTCTGTCTGGGTTACCTCACTCAGGATTTTTTTTGTAACTCTATCCATTGATTTTTCTGTGTATTTCATTTTTTTAATGGCTATGTAATATTCCATTGTGTAAGTGTAGCATATTTTCTTTATTCATTGTTTTTTATTGAAGGATCTAGACTCTTTCCAATTTCTGGCTATTATAAATAGAGCAGCAGTATATATGGATAAGCAAGTCATTGTAGTGAGATGCAGAGTCCTATGGGTATATGCCCAAGTATGGTATAGCTAGATTTTGATGTAGATCTATTCATGAGGAATGGTCACACTGATTTCCATACAGGTTGTATGAGTATGCACTCCTGCCAGCAATAGATGAGTGTTCTCTTACTCAACAACTGTGCCAGCATGAGCTATCACTGTTTTATTGATCTTGGATATTCTGACTGGAGTAAAATAATATCTCAATGTAGTTTTGAGTTTCATTTCCATGATGATTAAGGGTGTTAAATATGTCTTTATGCACATCCCAGGTATTTCTGTGTCCTCTTCTGAGAATTCTCTGTTTAGGTTTGTGCTCCATTATTAATGGATTCTTTGTTTTTGTGATGTACGATTTTGAATTCTTTATACATTTTAGATTTTAGCCATTTTTCAGTTATGTAGTTGTTAAAAATCTTTTCCTATTCTGTAGCTTGCAGCTTTGTTGGAATGATGGTGACTTTGCCATACAGAAGCTTTTCAGTTTCATGAGGTCTTACTTATTAATTGTTGTTCTTAGTGCTTATGCTACTTGTATTTTGCTCAGAAAGTTTTTTCCTGTGCTAGTGAGTTCAAGGCTATTCCCCACTTTCTGTTCTGTCAGAATCAGTGTATCAGAGGGCCAGATTTACTAGCATTTTGTTGAAATTTTTGATAGATGTGAAGCTGAGTTTTGTGTAGGGTGATATGCATAGGTCTATTTGCATTCTTCTACATGGCACCACCCACTTTGGGCATCAACATTTGTTGAAGATGTCATATTTCCAGTGTGTGTTTCTGGCTTCTTTAATCTGGTGTCCATAGATATATGGACTATTTCTGGGTCTTCAATTTGATCAACATGTTACTTTTACATCAATATAATGCTATTTTATGATACTTACTTTAAGATATAGTTTATACTATAACTCTGCAGTATAATGTGAGGTTAGATGGTGATACCATCTGCAATTATTTTATTCAGGATTGCTTAATTATTTTGTTTGTTTCCATATAAAGCTAAAGATTGTCCTTTCAAGATCTGAGAAGAATTGTGTTGGAATTTTGATGGGGATTACATTGAACCTGTGGATTGCTTTTAGTAGAATTGTCATTTTAGTATATTAATCCTACTGATTGCTGAGCATGGAAGATCTGTTCATTTTCTGATATCTTTTTCAATTTCTTTCTTCAATTTTTTTAAAGTTTTTAATCATACAAGTGTTTCACTTGCATGTTTAGAGTAATCACAAGATTTATTTTTATTTTCTTTCTTTTTTTCTTTTTTCTTTTTTGAGACTATAAGTAAAAATGTTGTTTCCCTGATTTTTTTTTCAGTCCATTTGTTTGTGATTTGTATGTAGGAATGCTACTGATTTTTTGTGTTAATTTTGTATCTTGCCATTTTGTTGAATGTGTTTATCAGTACCCTGGTGGAATTTTTAGGATCACTTATGTGTACTATCATATCACCTTGAAATTAATGGGATTTTGTCTTCTTTCCTTTCTATGAGTATTGCTTTGGTCTCTTTCTGTTATCTTATTGCTCTAGCTAAGACTTCAAGCAATACATTGAATACGTATGGAGAGAGTAGACAGCCTTGTATTCTTCCTGATTTTGTTGAAATGCTTTTAGGTTGACGTTGGCTATGGGCTTGTTGCAAACCACCTTTATTATGTTGAAGTTTGTCTCTTGTATCTTTAGCCTCTTCAGGACTTTTCTGTCTCCAATAAGATTATCACATAATTTTTTGTCTTTCAGATTGTATAAATCCACATTTATAGATTTATATATGTTTAACCATCTCTGGGATGAATTCTACTTATTATGATAATGATCATTTTGATGTGTTCTTGGATTTGATTTGTGAGTATTTTAATGAGCATTTTTGCATCTGTATTAATAAGGGGAATTGGTTTGTAATTCCCTTTCTTTTTTGTGTCTTGATGTGGTTTAGGAATCAGGGTCAGTTTTGTCTCATAAGAATTGGTCAATGTTCCTTCTGTTTCTACTTTTGTGAAATAATTTGAGGAGCATTGGCATTAATTCTTTGAAAGTCTAGTCTAATTCCATATTAAAGCACTGGGCTTTTTTGTTTGGGAGGCTTTTTTAAAACTTATTTTTAAAAAAAGTTTTTTTTTTTCATTTTACATATCAATCCTAGTTCCCCCTCCCTTCTCTTCTTCTGTCCCCCTATCTCCCCTTACCCCACCCATCCACTCCTCAGAGAGGGTAAGGCCTCTCTTGGGGTGTCAACAAGTTGAGGCAGGGCCAAGCCCTCCCCCCCCCCTTGTCAAAGCTGAGCAAATTATCCCACCCTAGGTAATGTGTTCCAAAACAGTCATTTCATCCATCCAGGATAATCCCTGGTCTCACTGCCAAGGGCTCCCAAAATAAATCTAGCCACATAACTGTTACCCACATTCAGAGAGCCTAGTGTGGTTGTTTGGGAGACTTTTAATGTGTACTTCTATTTCACTAGGGATTATAGATCTGTTTAAATTGCTTGTCTGATCTTGACTTAACTTTAATAAGTGGGATGTACTAAGAATTTAGATTTTCCTCTTAGATTTTCTACTTTGGTGGAATACAGGTTTTTGAAATATATCCTTATAAATCATAAGGCTTATGATTCTCTGGATTTCTTCAGCGTCTGTTATTATGTCATCCTTTTTCTTTTATAATGTTGCTAATTTGGGTCTTTTTTTCTGTGCCTTTTAGATAATTTGGGTTTGTCAATCTTACTGATTTTCTTAAAGAAACAACCTTTGTTTCATTTTTTTTTGTATGGTTTCATTTGTTTCTATTTTATTTATTTCAGTACACAGCTTGATTATTTCTTGCCACCTTGTTCTTTAGGATATTATTTCTTCTTTTTATTATAGAGTTTTTAGGTGTGCCACTAATTTACTAATATTGTATCTCTCAGGATTTCTTGTCTGTTTTTTAATGTAGGCACTTAGTAATATGAGCTTGCCTCTTAGAACAGCCTTCATTGAGTATACTGTGTTTATATTCCATTCAATTTTAAAAAGCCTTAATTTCTGTCTTGACTCAGTTTTCTTTCAGTTGTGAGTGGTTTGCTACAGGGCTGGGGGGGTGGTTGTAAAACTGAAGACTTGGAAATAGAAGACAGCAAGAAGAGTAAAAATCTTTTACCTGCTTCCCAGGTTGGTATGGCCAGTGGATCTTTAGGTAGTGTCAGCCTCTGTTACTAAAGGCAGAAGCAAAACAATCAGGTGAGAGAGGGATTCAGAGTGTGAAGATCTGCGGGGTTTACTGAGAATGGGGTCAGAATGTGCTCTGTTCTTTACATGTGTTCCTGGGATTCTAATTCAAATCCTCATGCTTTTCCATGGAGCCAACTCTCTTGCCCTGGACATCCTACTTTAAAAGCAATGCTATAGCATTACTGTTCAATCCAATTAAGCTACCTCAAGTTCATTATTGATGTACTCATAATTGATCTCATTAATTATTTACTCTCTTCATTAAATTGATGTACATCACCTTGATTTTACATTATTGTAAGAAAGAAAATGTAATCTTATGTTATTATTGTAATTCATACTCTATCTAGGAAGGGAATATAGAAGAGAAAAAAAAATTGTAAAGGAGTTGATAATATACCAGTCAGAGCCACTTAGATGTGGAGTGGTCTGTTTCTGACTTAAGGATTATTATCTGTGAGGTAGGCAAGCAGAAGCTGAAAGAACTGATTGTAACTGATGTTTTATGGAGAAGTAGTATGCAATACTTTATTTCTCCTACATCTTTTCTACAACTTTTTCTTTGTGTATTTCTAGCAGGTAATTTTTACCTGAAAACACCTGTTTTTTGGCAGATTTTTACTTACCAAGAGGTGTAGCAGGAATCTTAAAAGTTCTTATTAATAAAATCAAACCCGAGGCCAGTTATTGGGGTCAATGCTGGTAGATCAGAGAGACAGAATAAGCCACAGCTGTCTTACCTTGCCAATTCCTCAGTTGGTCTTGTTTCTTGAGACTCGAGGCCTCTGAGTCGTCATCCAGAATGGGTCTCAGCTGCTCCAAAGCCTGAAAGCTTAACCAGCCGAATGCTTAACCAGCCGAATGCTTAACCAGCCGAATGCTTAACCAGCCAAATGCTGCTAGTTTCTGGTCCTCACGCCTTAAATATCTTTCTGCTTTCTACCACCACTCTCTGGGATTAAAGGCTGGCTTTCTGGGATTAAAGGCATGTGGCACCCTGCTTGGCTGTTTCCAATGTGGCCTTGAACTCACAGAGATCCAGAGGGATTTCTGTCTCTGGAATGCTAGGATTAAAGGCGTGTGCTATCACTGCCTAACTAGTAGCTTTTCTCTTCTCTGACCCCAGATAAGTTTATTAAGGTACACAATATTTTGGGGAACACAATACCATCACAAAGAGGCCCTATTTACCATGAGTCAGGCAAAACTCTGAGTGGGAAAAAACTGTGTGGAAAGGAAAAACCACAGAGACTGGCCCATGAAACCAAGTTATAAATAAATAATATGCAGAAAATACATAATAAAAACTTTTCACAAAAAAAAAAAAAAGCTGGGCGATGGTGGCGCACGCCTTTAATCCCAGCACTCGGGAGGCAGAGGCAGGCGGATCTCTGTGAGTTCAAGGCCAGCCTGGGCTACCAAGTGAGCTCCAGGAAACCCTGTCTGGAAAAAACAAAAAAAAAAAAAAAAAAAAAAAAAAAAAAACTTTTCAGATTTATATTATGTGTATGAGTTCATTTTCTCTTATTTTTCATGTATGTATGTGTACCTACTTGCAGTGATCAGAAGGCTGGAAGAGATCTCTAGAACTGGAGTTACAAGTGGTGGTGAAGTACCATGTGGGTACTGGGCACTAAACCAACATGCTCTACAAGAGCAGCAAGTGCTCTTAACTGCATCATCTCTCCACCTCCAACAAAGGTGTTTTTTTAACAATTACAAATTTCGAGAATATACGGAGTAAAAATACTATTGGAGTGTTATGTTATGGTAGTGGTAATCTATAATCTGTAGCTAATTAACCACTTAAAAAGGAAACAATGTGGAAATTTCAAAATTCAGAGAATTACAAGGTTCTGTTGACAGTCTGAAGATAAAAAATATGCTACCTAAGAACTGAGGATGTAGGAGAAAACATGTACAGGAAGGAACTGAGAAGGGTCACTCTGTGTGTGTGTGTGTGTGTGTGTGTGTGTGTGTGTGTGTGTGTGTGTGTGATGTGTGTGTAAGAGAGAGAGAGAGAGAGAGAGAGAGAGAGAGCTGAAAACTTGAAAAAGTTATTTTTAAGAATGCATATGTATATGCATATGCATATATGCATGCAATAACAATTATTGATAAGAGCGGTACTGAATCAGAAGGTGAGTGGAAAAGGGGATACGTGAGGTTCAGAGGGAAGAAAGGGAAGGGAAAATGTAACTATATTATAATCTCAAAAATATAGAGAATTATATTAAGAAGATATGCATGTGTGGATTTATTTCCTCCTGGATTATATACAGGTTCATAGAGGATATATTATTTACTATTGCTCACACTAACTTATAGATATATTTATGAATTATATGTCAAAATAGAATTGGAGTGTTATGTTATGGTAGTGGTAATCTATAATCTGTAGCTAATTAACCACTTAAAAAGGAAACAATGGAAATTTCAAAATTCAGAGAATTACAAGGTTCTGTTGACAGTCTGAAGATAAAAAATATGCTACCTAAGAACTGAGGATGTAGGAGAAAACATGTACAGGAAGGAACTGAGAAGGGTCACTCTGTGTGTGTGTGTGTGTGTGTGTGTGTGTGTGTGTGTGTGTGTGTGTGATGTGTGTGTAAGAGAGAGAGAGAGAGAGAGAGAGAGAGCTGAAAACTTGAAAAAGTTATTTTTAAGAATGCATATGTATATGCATATGCATATATGCATGCAATAACAATTATTGATAAGAGCGGTACTGAATCAGAAGGTGAGTGGAAAAGGGGATACGTGAGGTTCAGAGGGAAGAAAGGGAAGGGAAAATGTAACTATATTATAATCTCAAAAATATAGAGAATTATATTAAGAAGATATGCATGTGTGGATTTATTTCCTCCTGGATTATATACAGGTTCATAGAGGATATATTATTTACTATTGCTCAAACTAACTTATAGATATATTTATGAATTATATGTCAAAATAGAAATTTTAAAGTAACAGATCACTAGCCCAAAGAAACCAAGCATTTCAGTTTTGAAAGTATGTCTTCATTTTAGATCTCTTAGCGAATAAACCATGACAATATTCCTACGAGGTACACAGACATCTGACAAAGCAGTAGAACAGGGTAGCAAGTATAAAAGCAGTTGAGGGGAGCAGAATAAAGGAGTAAGTCAAAGACAGATGAACTATGCTGATGGGGCCAACACTTCAAGAGTAAAGAAGGAAGCGGTCCTGCTTCGTACAGTTCTGTATTTTTGTTCAGTTTACCACAGTCTGCCCCCAACGCACATACAAGACCTGAGACAACATTTCGAAAAATTTGAATTTACCTTTGTCATCTTCCATCCTGCTATAAAGAAAATTCACAGAATAATCATGAAAGGGGCTAATGATGTACCTAGCTCCATTCCTACAACTGTTGAGAAGACATGATATTTTCAAGTCTGAAATGAATCAGAGATATGAGCTCCATTTAATAAGTGACTTTGCCTAATGTTACTTTTTCAGAGGTTCATTACATTTGCATTTAATTATGTGCAGATGGAAAATGTGATCAAGCTTCCAAACATCGACCATTGTTTGGTAGTGTGCTTTTGTATCAATGATACTTAATAAATTTGAAAGACAAATCAATCATCTGATAATTATTTCATAGATTTTGCAATTTAAGAAACTTCTATTCAGTGACTGTGGAGCACTACTACATTAATAACCCCTTTAATCACTCAGTATTCCTAATAAACACATTTCACAAATGGTTAAGCCATAGCACTGAGGTGGTAACTGAAGTCTGTGTTATGAACAGCAGAGTACAGAAATCCTCTGTGTTTACACTAACCGAGTTCCAGATATTCATATGAAGGACGGTGATCACAAAAGTCAAAACTTACTATTACTAATTTATAATTACATTTATGAAATTTATTTCAAAATAGAAACATTTTAAAGTAACAGATCACTTACCAGAAAAATCCAAGCTTTTCAGTTTTGAAAATGTGTCTTTATTTCAGATTTCTTGGATAATAAAACATGAAAATATTCCTATGAGATTCTCAGAAACCTGATAATGTGATCAAGTTTCCAAACCTCAATCTTTGTTTGCTAGCATGCTTTTGTATTAGTGATATTTAATGAATTTGAAAGAGTCACAAAGCCAAAATATTTATTTACCTTCATTTATTTATGAAATGACTTATGATCTTTATCATATTTCCAGGAGAAAATGACTTTAGTTAATACTAAATTTAATGATCATGGGCACATTAATGTATCTATTTTACATGAAAATTTAACTTAGTATTTGCATGTGGACTGCAATTTATTTGACAGCAAGTCGTAGAAAAATACAATTCTTTTCCCCAACACTTCGCAAATTATTAAAATAAAATCAGTGTTGTTGAATATTTTACAAAGATAAGCACAAGAGAAACAGATTTTATAGATTTCCACACTGAAAAAGCATATTACTCTCAACACATTAAGTTTATTATTTGCATCACTGGCTTAAATCTATGAAATCTAAACATGATCACTGTGAACTAATTTGTTAGAAATTTTCTTGATGATACCAGGTATGACATGGTGAATGTACTAATCCTACCACTGGGAATAAAAGGTCAAGGCTAATTTTGGTTATATATGAATTCCAAACCAGCCTAAGTTACATATGTTACTCTCTGAGAGAAGAAAAGAAAAAAAAGATATAAAAACAAGTTGTCTGGAAAAATGCTAAATATTAAAACAGAACACAGCTAAAGAATATTTTGTATAAATCTCCAAAGATTACACATAGCCCATAAAAGTGTGAGAGAAAAATGATTCTGCATATTTTAAACATTGTAAAATTAACCACACTGAACTTAAGTAAACATATGGGTTTGGTTTTATATACATAATCAGATATTGTACCTATAACATCTATTTTAATGATAACATCCAGTGTTTTATAAGTTTATCTCTGGGTGAAAAAAAGTTCTTTTTCCAGGTGGGAATATAAGTTCATCTAATTAGTCACTCAAGTGTTGTATTTTCATTTTTTGTGTATGTGTGTTTATCTTTATTTTCACTTTTATTAGTTTTTGAGAATCTCATGCAATGCATTTTTATCATAGTCATCCCTTTCCCCAAACCTTCGCAGATCCACCCTATGGTCCCTATCTGCCCAACCTGTGTCATTCTTTATTTTAGAAGCCACTGAGTCCAGCTTTTGCTTCTCAGTGGGACCAACCGTAGGAGCAAGGTCTACTTACTGGGGGGCATACCCTTAAAGAGCACAGGCACTCCTCACAGGAGCTATGAACTGCTATTTGCTCTTCCTCTAGGTATAAAACTTTGTGATCACTGTGACTCTCCTTGCTGGAATTTTACTGGGCTACAGCTTGCCCTCTTCTAATGCATGCTGTTGAAATCATGGAGTCCATATGAGTAGCAGCCCTGTTTGATCTGGAAAACAATATTTCCATGTCGTCATCTACTTCCTCTGGATCCTACAATCTTGTTGCTTTTTTTTTTTCTGTAATGATCTCAAAGCCTTATTCAAAAGGGGATTTAGCATAAATGTCCCATTTAGAGATGAACATTCCACAGCAAGACAGCTGCACAAATGGAATCAGAGAGGTTGGGACAGCCTGCACATAACTTGAGCAAGCCTAAGCCAAATAATATCCCAGCATGGAGAAGGTAGGTGGGCACAAAGTCCAATGAGCTATTGTTAATTGATATCTGGATCATTGAAGGTGCTTTTTGATGAAAGTGTAGCTTCTGGTAAGTAAACTATGCTCTAGGTGAACATCAGACATTAACAATGTATGAGCAGTATAAATTGGATGTGACACATAATGGCTCTGAAAAATGGGAAAGGGTGAATGAGATCAAAACATATTATATACAATTCTCAAATAATTAATAAAAATTAGAATTGATTTATATGGTATATTATCATTTGACATTAAAGTAAACTATGGATGCTTTTATATTTTTCACATTTTGAATTTGACTTTTCTTCAAACTCCAAGGAAGTTATAAATACTGGGTAATCCCTTTAATCATTCATTCAGTTTTCCCAATATTAACATTATGAAGATTTACAACATCTATAACTTATAGCTGACTTTGGTATCTGCCCCCATGTTTCTTCAGATTTCAGCATTAATATATGCATGTGTGTATCTGTGTATCTCTGTACAGATACTTCATGCAACACTCTGTAACAACAATCACTATCACAATACATATTTATGCCATAGCCATTGTCATAAATTATTCTTCTTACCCCACTGTAGTGATGCAAGAATTTGTCCTTGTCACCTGGTACTACAATTCAGCCTTAACATCTGTACTTACATTACTTTAAAATGTTTTCGGAATAGAATTTAATAATGTATGTCCTTTAGAAACTAACATTTGCTTTTAAAGATTTATCATTTTTTGTGTGTGGATGTTTTGCCAGCATGTACATCTGTGTACCAGGCATTAATATTTTCTGAGTTGCCCAAAAGAGAGTGTCAGATCCTCTGGAACCGGTTTACATGTTTCTTAGCCATCAGATGAGTGCTGGAAACTGAATGCAGGTCATCTGCAAAAAACAGCAATGTTCTTAACTACTCTGCTATCTTTCTAGCCACAAAAGCTAACTCTGTTGTTGTTGATGATACAAATGATTTACTTGAATGTTTTCAAAGTCATCGTAGGTATCAGTTCCCTCCATTTTGAGGTTGAGTATTATTCTATAATATAGACTGTTTTGTTTAATTGTTCCAGTTAAAGATGTGTGTGTGTGTGTGTTGTGTGTGTTTTGTGTGTGTGTGTGTGTGTGTGTGTGTGTGTGTGTGTGTGAGAGAGAGAGAGAGAGAGAGAGAGAGAGAGAGAGAGAGAGAGAGAGAGAGAGAGAGAGAGAGGATTTAGAGGAATTACAAATAGCATTGTCATTAACATCCATCGGTGTTCAAGTTTCAACATGAACATACATTTCATTTTTCTGGGATAAGTAGTTTGTCAGAGAATAAGAAAAAAACCTTAATGGTGGAGCTACAGGAAAGAAAAGAGGATGCAGTACATCAAACTTAAAAGTAGAAAGGCACATCACAGATAGCAGGAAGAGAAATACCAGGAGGGGAAAGGGAGGAATAGGGAAATGAGGTAATGAAAAATTATAATGACACCATTACATTTCATGATAAAGTGTCTTATTCTGAATGCTAACTTATAAAATAAATAATATAAATAGATATTATCCTTCTCAAGTCAAGTTCATAAAAATTTCCACATATAATTTAACTTTGAAGTAGGAAAATTTTAGATCTTTTTATACGACCATGGTACATCTTAAGCTAACATTTGAGTATTATGTAGATATATGGTGAGAAGCTGTTATTTTTTAATGAACTTACTCCTTGGTTTCAAATATTTTTATTGAAAGGACAATATATTGCCTATTGGATGTCTATATAACTTTAGTGTAAACAAATTTGAGGAATGTGTTTTTCTAAGTTACCATTTCCTATTGCATCAGGCATTTGTCTATTCTTCCACAGCTGCTTGACTTCCTTTTTCCCTCTAGTTTTGTGTCTAGTTTTGTGCCAATGTGTCTCCCATTTTGTTCTTTAACTTTTAAAAAAATTATTATTTTCCCTTTATTGAAAATAGATTTTTCTTACATAATATACCCTGATTATGGTTTCTCTCCCTCTGCTTCTCCCACATCCTCCCTGCTTCTCCTTTCATCTGGAACCCCTTGCTTTCTGTCTCTCCACAAACAAACAAACAAATAAACAAAAGAAACGGGCTTCTAAAGGGCTAAAATATATACATTAAGATAAAACCAAAATTAATACATTGGAATTGAACAAATTAAACACACACACACACACACACACAAAAAAAAAGAGCCCAAGGTAAAGCACAAAAAACAGAGACTCCTTGTTCACACCCTCGGGACTCCCATGAAAACACTAAGTGGAAAGCATAATATATATGCAAAGGACCTGGTACAAACCCATGCAGGTTCTATGCATGCTGCTTCAGGGCTTCAGTCTCAGGGAGTCCACAAGAGCTTTTCTCGTGTTGATGTAGAGGGCTTTTTTTTTTCTTCTTTGTTTCCTCCCTACCCTCGGTCTCTTAAAGTTTTTCTTTTCCTTTCTTTGTTCTTTTCTTTTCTTTTTCTCTCCTCTCCTCTCCTCTCCTCTCCTCTCCTCTCCTCTCCTCTCCTCTCCTCTCCTCTCCTCTCATCTCATCTCCTCTCCTCCCATTATCAGTTTGTGAGGGTCAGTTGATATGTGCTTTAGTTGTAGTAATATTTCTTTTGCAAACTTGGGTGCCCTTGTATTTGGTGCATAGGTGTTAAAAGTTGCAATGTCCTCTTGGTGGATTTTTCCTTTGATCAGTATGTAGTCTCCTTCCCTCTCTTTTATGATTAGTTTTTGTCTAAAGTCTATATTGTCACATATTAAAATGGCTACACTAACTTGCTTCTTAAGTCCATTTGGTTGGAATATCTTTTTTTATCCTTTAACCCTGTGGTGATAGTTATCAATGAGGCTAAGGTGTGTTTCTTGGATGTCCAGGTCTCCAGTATTGTTCTCAACTTCAATAGGAGGATGGATTCTGCTTTCACATCCATTTTGTTATTCTGTGTCTCTTCACTGGGGAATTGAGACCATTGGTATTGAGAGACATCACTGAGCAGTGTTGTCGATTTCTGTTATTTTGTTGTTGTTATTGTTGGTGGTGGTAGTGTGTGTGCATGTTGCCCCTTTTTTGATTTGTTGGTTTGAGATCATTTTTCCCCTGTGTTTTCTTGGGTATGGTTAACCTCTTCACTTTAGAGTTTTTCTTCTAGCATCTGGTAGAGCTGAATTTGTAGATTGATATTGCTTAAATTTGGTTTTGTAATGGAATGTCTTATTTTATCTTTTCTGATTGAAAGTTTTGCTGGACAAAGAAGTCTGGACTGGCATCTGTAGACTCTTAGAGTCTATATAACATCTCTCCAGAACCTTCTAGATTTTAAATTTCCATTGAGAAGTCAGATTTTGTCTAACAGGACTGCTTTTATCTGTTATTTGGTCATTTTACCCGCAGTATATACTATTCTTTCTTTCTTCTGTACATTTAGTGCTTTGATTATTATGTGTCAAGGAGACTTCTTTTCTGGCTCACACTATTGGATGTTTGTCTTGGAGTTTCTATTGCTATGAAGAGACACCATGATCATGGCAACTCTTTTAAAAGAAAACATTTAATTATGGTTATTCTCCTATAGTTCAGAAGTTTAGTCCATTATTGTCACGGTGGGGAGCATGGCTGCATTCAGGCAGCCTTGGTTCTAGAGAAGGAGCTGAGAGTTGTTACACCTTGAGTCACCAGGAAGTGGTATGAGATACTGAGTGTGACTTGAACATTTGAGACTTAAAATCCCACCTGCACAGAGACACACCTCCTCTAATAAGGCCAAACCCATTTCAACAAAGCCATACCTCCTAAAGTATCACTCTTTTTGGAGGGCATTTTCTTTCAAACCACAAAAATGTTTTATATACTTCTTGTACCTTGATCTCCCTCTTCAGGTTAAGGATATTTTCTTCTAAGATTTTGTTGAAACAGTTTCTGTACCATTGTCCTGGGTTTCTTCTCATTCCTTTATTCCTGTTGTGTTGCTGGAGGGCTTCTCTCCAGGTTCCCCAAGCCCCGCAGTCCCACAATCCACTTATAAAATAATCACTCAGACGCTTATATCACTTATAAACTGTATGGCCGTGGCAGGCTTCTTGTTAACTGCTCTTTTATCTTAAATTAACCCATTTTTATAAATCTATAGCTTGCCACGTGGCTGGTGGCTTACCGGCGTCTCTACATGCTCTTCTCCTGGCGGTGGCTGCAGTGTCTCTCCCCTTCTTCCTGTTTCCCAATTCTCCTCTCTCTTTGTCCCGCCTATATTTCCTGCCTGGTCACTGGCCATCAGTGTTTTATTTACATAGAGTGATATCCACAGCACTTCCCCTTTCTTCTTTTTTTAAAAAGGAAGGTTTTAACTTTAACATGGTAAAATTACATATAACAAAACAATTACCGAGCAAGAATTATAGTTACAATATTAAAGAAGATGTCCTATCTATCTTATATTTGTGAGTTTAAGGTTTTATAGCTAACTTATCTTTTATCATAACTGAGGAAATTACGACTATCTAGTCTTCAACCACATCAAAGACCTGAGAAGGAACATAATGGTACCTGAGAAATGGTAGATGGATGCAAGCAACTTTCGGGAATCTTGCAAGAGTAGACCAAGACAGCTGGCAGCCTGGACAGTCACCTAATGTTTCTCAGCATTGTTGGTGCATTCAAATTGGCTACAGGCCTAGAGTATCTGACAGACCATTTTCAGAAGCAGGATTTCTGAAAGACCATCTTACCCTGTCTTGGCAGAGTACAGTGGTCGCTTTCCTTGTGTCCCACTTGTCCAGAAAGGAGAGCATTGCATTTGTACTGTCAGCCATCAAGGCAAGGGCAGTTCTTTGCCCAGTAGGCCATTTTGTGCCAAAAGACAAACTTCCAAATGGAAATGTCTTAGAAGCCCAACATTCTCTCGGGATCAATTGGTGCAGCCAGGAGCAATTGTGTCTCACGTCAACAGAATTCTAAGTTATTTAAATGCCATATTCTCCAGGTCTATGAAGTATTTGAAGATTACCTATCTATCTGAAATATATCTATGTATACCTAGAAGACTTAACTAACATGGCTAGAGATATAATTATCATAGATGACTAATTATTAATCTATTTTTTAATTATCCATTACAATTTTAAATGAGTTACACAAACATAATACCTCAAACAAGAATAGAAATATATATATACACAGTACAACATCAACCTCAAGCCTGTATCAACAAACCAAAATTTATACCAATGCAAAACATTTTAAACATAAACTAAAATCTATACCAATGTAAAACATTTTAAACAAGTTGTTCTTTAAAAGTAGGTTCATTAATCTACCCTTTTATCTTATCATCTCCATATCCTCCTATATATCATATCCCCTTTTGTTTTTTAGAAAGAGATCATATTTATAATCAACCTGTTTTAAATAAAAATATTGGTTTTTCTCTGTCCCACACCAGAGGGCTCTTCTGATTTGGGACACAAGAATCACTTAACCATTTTTTTTTTTTTTTTTTTTTTTTTTTTTTAAGCAATATGTCTGGGTTTAGAGGGGGAGTGAGCCAATTCCACCTCTAAAGCCAGCTTGGTATATTTGGGAATTTGGGCGTAGCATCTCTTACTACTTCCTGCTGGAGGGGGGCGCTGTATCTTATGGGGACGCAAAGAAAATTTTAGACCTATGGGGTAGTCCGTGAGGCTGTATTGTGTGAACCAGTTGCCTTGAAACCGATCTGGATGTTGGATCATCTGGGCCATGGTGTCATCGGAGTCCTTTCAGGGGGTCTTGGCTGGTGAAACCTGATGTATCTTAATCTGGAACAAGTCCACAGCCTCTGGCTTTCTGTGGAAACAAAAGCAGAACCTCTTTTCCAAAGTAACATATCCTTATATCCAAATTTTGAAGTCAAGGTACCTTTAAAATATACATTTTGGCATAACTCAACAGCTTTTGTAATCAAATGTTTTTCTTTAGTTATGAATATCAAAGAGAACATAATCCAGATTCTCTGTGTGGTAGCCATCTTTATGTGGTTTATGTTTTATATTACCTTGAGCCTTGAGCCTATTGCTTTAAACTGTACATTGTAAGCCTGAAACGGCGCTGTGGCCGCTGGCTCCGCCCACTTCAGCTTCCCAACATGGCAGTGGTACGTTTTCCGCCAGCTCTGGGAGTCATCAAGTCTCAGAAATAGTGGGTCTAAGCTTTTATCAAAGCAGCGTGTAGCCAGAAACCTCTTTTTTTTTTTTTTTAAATACTAGTAAAGACTAAATCTACCACACAGCTTAATTTGCCGCTGGCAGATGGCTCATTTTCGCCATACTGTCGGTCAAACGCACCCGCCAGGAACCCGCCAGTGTTCAAACTTGCGTTTTGCCGCATCTAGCTGTCCCTATGAGACAAGAAGCAGGAACCTGGTTTTGGCTCTGTTTAGAATTGGTTATTAAATATTCTCAGGTTTAAGGTGGAAACTCGAGCCGTTGGGCGCCATTTGTTGCTGGAGGGCTTCTCTCCAGGTTCCCCAAGCCCTGCAGTCCCACAATCCACTTATAAAATAATCACTCAGACGCTTATATCACTTATAAACTGTATGGCCGTGGCAGGCTTCTTGTTAACTTCTCTTTTATCTTAAATTAACCCATTTTTATAAATCTATAGCTTGCCACATGGCTGGTGGCTTACCGGCGTCTCTACATGCTCTTCTCCTGGCGGTGGCTGCAGTGTCTCTCCCCCTTCTTCCTGTTTCCCCAATTCTCCTCTCTCTTTGTCCCGCCTATACTTCCTGCCTGGTCTTTGGCCATCAGTGTTTTATTTACATAGAGTGATATCCACAGCATTGTTGTTCTTAGATTTGGTTGATTAATAGTGCCTAACATTTTCTGGATTTTTGTGTCAGAAATTTAAAATTTTTAACATTTTCTTTGCGTGAGGTGTCCATTTTTTTCTATTGTGTCTTCAATGCCTGAGATTTTCTGTTCCATCTCTTGTATTCTTTTGGTGAGGCTTACTTCTGAAGTTTAAGTTTGAGTTCCTACATTTTTTTCCCCTCAGTTTGGGTTTCCTTTATTGATTCTATTTTCACTGTGTATGTGTTTTCATAGATTTCTTTAAGAGATTTATTCATTTTCTCTTTAATATAGTACACGTAGTACTCTATAGTACACGTAGAGCTATTTAAGGACTTTTTCTTGTGCTTCAGCTAAGTTGGGATACTCAGGGCCTGCTGAGGTAGTGTTGGACTCCAATGGAACGATATTGTCTCAGCTGTTATTGATTGTACTTTTCAGTATTATTCAGGCATCTGAGTTTGGAAAGATTTTATATCTAGATGCTGATGTCTGGTCTTGTCTTTGTTAGGTAGTATCGTGTTCTCTGATTTCTTTTGTCCTCTCTCATTCTTTTGAGAGTGTAATGGGTGTGTGTTGCCTGGTAGGAAATTCTTTTGGGATCCTGATAGGCTGGCCATTGGGGGAGCAGGTAAAATGTGGTTCAGAGTATTAGGAGTTCAGACTTAGGTCCACAGGAAGGAGGTAAGCAGGGTGTTCCAACAAGGTCTACTTAGTTCCCTAGGAATGGAGCAGAGAATGAAGAGAAGCCATAGCAGGTGGTCTGCTACACAGCTGGGCATGAAACTGCAGGATTAGCTTTGGAAGACTGGAGGGAAAGGTGAAGACCTGTAAATTAGTTTAACTGCTTTGCTGGCTAGAGTGGTCGGTTGCTTACCAGAAATGCATGTTAGATTTGGGGCTGAGATAAAACAATGAGTGGAATGAAAGAAATTTGGAGGGGTCACCTGTGTGATCCACTAGAGATGGAATCAGGGTAGGGAAGGGGCCTGCAGCATGTGTTCTTCTATAGAGCTGGGGTTAGGATTGGGGGGTTAGTGTTGGAGAGGTGAAGATCTGCAGTTAGCCTACCTGCTTCCCTCCCTGGAATACTGCTCTTCAGCTTTTACCACTTCAGTTTTAAGGTCGCTTATTAATTTTTTTACCACTGAGTTGCAGCAAATTCTACATATTTTATTTTACTTATAGATTCTATTCAGTTATAGGAATAGTAAAATGGATTCTATTTTGCTTATAAAAGAGGATAGTTCTTTAACATTATTGAAACTTTAAATTTATTATATAAGTGTGTGTATTTGTTAGACATTTAAATTTCTCAGTATTTCTTCTATTTATATCTGAACCCAGTGTGTTATTATTTTACTCACTGTATTCCCAAGTAGATAGAGGATTTTTTTCACATGATGTTTAGGATGAACTTGTTTTCTTACTCTTATTATTCATAGGATTTTTATTATATTGAAGTATAATTAAGTTTATGTTTACTTTTGAGTCATAATAAAATTTAAAATTTCCTATTTTTTTTTTTTTTTTTTTACTTAGCCACAACTCAGCCTATCACTCTCACTCAACTACTAATATTGTCTGATTTTTTTAACTTCAAATATGAACTGGTTACATTTTTTTATTTTTAAAAGATTATTTATTTGTTTGTTTGTTTATTGTGTGTGTGATTGGCCCACAGAGGTGAAAAAAGATCCCTGGGAGCTGGAGTTATAAGTGGTTATGAGCCAACTGCTGTGAATTCTGGGAACCAGTAGCAAGCTCCCTTAACTGATGTGCCTTGAGCCTTTGCTATAGGCCCAGAACAATCATAGTTTTGTCTCTGTTGATGCTAACAGACGATTCTCCTTTGAACTTTGATTGCAGAGAAGCCCATGGTATACTCTTGGAAGGCAGCTATGTGCCCCACTCTATCTTACCACACTCCCATGAGAATGTCTTGATATAAAAAAGAAAACATAAAGCTTATTTTCAGATACACGTGAAACAAACACAAGGCTTGAGGATACTTACAAACAGAGGCTCACAAGGCATATGTCTCCTATTAAAGCTTCCTTAGATTGTGTTAATTGTTAAAAAAAAATAGAACCTAGCTTCCTTCCTTGATAAATACATTTTCATAACAGCCACCCTTTAGAAATTACTAACTAAAACACCTCATTTATTCTACCTCCATAGTAGCGGTCCCTTAGCCACTCCAACAATATATTCTTTCAAAACTTTTTGAGCTGTGGTAGTTATTCTGCATGTAGGTTTTTTCTTTTAAGAACTATTATTAATGTTTTACTGTGTGATACAATCAAGATAGTAGTAACCCAACAAAATATCACTAAGGTTTTACCTACATTGAATAGATGTAAAAAAAAAAAAAAATGAGGATGGCAAATGTCCCCACAATTACAGCATTAAGCCTGGAGTAGTGGTTACTGTTATTCTATTTCTTGTAATTCTGAGTCAGGAAGATTGCCATGAGTTTGAATACAATATAGTATTCATAGTGAGTTCCAGGCTAACCTTGGCTAAAAAGTGAAATTTTGCCAGAAATTTCACACACACACACAATAAACAAATAAATAAATAAAATGTAAAATGAATACCATTAATAAGTGACATCTAGGGATATCTAGCACTTTTATTAACATGTAAATGAGAAGGAAGCAGGGAGTACCAAACCTACAACAACTGAAAGTAGATGTGGTAGTTCAGTGGGTGTCATAGGAGAAATCAAGGAGCTCATGCAAGACCTAGATCAGGAACATAGGGAGAACTTCAGGAAACAGCTCAAGTTTGTGGTGGAGTGAGAATGCCCATTCTAGGGGCACCGGCTCAATCAATTCCCAGAGTGAACAGAGCAGTAAAGGAGAGGGAAACAGGACGACAGGGGAGGGGGGCATTGATAAGGTACAGGAAACATGAGGTAAGAGAAGAAATCCCATATCATAGTAGCCATTGAAGATTCTTCTAGAGCTTATTGATTAACTGTGGCCCTAACTCCATTAGGAGTCTTCACATTCATTAGAACAATGATAACATATATAAATGGATTTACACATAAACATTATTTTTAAAATATTCATGGAAAAAACAAAGTTTTTTTAATTCTAGTAATAAAACTGCATAAAATTTAGATACATGATGCACAACACAGGATATCTAATTATAAGCATTGTGTTCTACCATAGATCACCAGAGCACATTCATCTTACATAACAAATGTTCAACCCACCTATACAGAAGCTGCTCATTTCCTTCTTCACCAAGTTCCTGGGAAGTGTTCTCATCTCTGATTCTCGGAGTTTGACTGCACCAGCGACTTCATGCAAGTGGGATCAGGAGACATCTGCCATAACATTTAATTTTGGACACTGTCTTCCAACTTCTTCCATGCTACTGCATAAAATTTCCTTCTTTAAATGTGCACTGATAGGGCAAATCTGACATTTATGTACTTTGGAAGTTTATTCAGCTTTCATCTGATTTTTGCATCAAAACAATACTGGCTTCATCAGCATGTTGGAAATGCCGCACCACTGCCTTTTGATCTCTACTGTTATTTTTATTATTGTTTCCTCCTTATTATAGATTTCATCAAATTAAAGAGTAATAAATCCTCATCTGATTTGTGAATGCACATGTAATTCCAAGACCATTACATTTCAGTAACTTGGTTTTGCAGTCATCTGCCACATTTTGATGTAATTTCTGGCCAACGTGATGGAGTTCAGAATTTATCAGGGTCATACTTTGATCTCATTTCCTATAACTCTTGGTGAAAAAGCAGCTGCTTCAAAGAACCATTGACTTCCCAAAGCAGGATACAAGAAGGAGAGCAGAGTTGGTGGCCCGACCACTATTTACTGCTAAGATCACCAGGTTTACAAATAATGTTTATTGTCCACTATGTCTCTCCAACAAAGAGAGCAAAGCTGACTGAACTGCCCTGTGGCTCCCATTGACTTCCCATTTTGAAAGGTCCGAGTGATAACAACTCAAGCCAATAAAGGGCCCCAGCTTTTTTATCTGAAGATCACCATTTCTTCTGATAAATGCTGTTCAGGTGTTTTGTTATTTGGTTCGGTTTCAATGCACACATATGCTGTGTTCAACACCTTTGTCAAGTTCTAATTTTTTTTGAGATTGCTTTTGAAAAGTATTTTTATACTATAATACCAGAAAAGAGTCTCCTGGCTGATTTATATAAAAAGGCATGGTTAATATATATTTACTGAACAGATTGCTGAATAAATGAACATAAAATCATTTTTATATAACAAAATTATAATAAGTCATGTAATTACATTTGTAAATAGTGGGAAAATTTTTAAGAATTTAAAAGATATTTATTTATTTGCTTATTCATTAATATGTACATGGGGCATTTACATGCCACACAGGGTGTGTGTTCAGGTCAGAACACAACTTTGTTGAGTCAGTTTCTCAATCCAAGGTTGTTGGACAGGCTTAAAGGGTTATGTGGGCAGTGGGTGGTGTGTTACCTAAGGACCCTAGGACCAGCCAGTACAGCTGTGGGGTTTAGAATTCCTAGATCCAGACTGTGATCCAGTAAAGAAGAAGTCTGCTTCTAAAGTTGTAGGCAATGATATGTATCACAGGAGATGGGGTGCTTCAACCTACCCATAGGAGTAGTTTGTTTTGACCGAGATGGAAGCAACCCTGTGACTTCACTGCCATCTCGGTTGATATAGCCAGGTAATGTACACTCAAATGGCAGCCTGTAGTATAACATTCACTAGACAGTACTCTCTACATAAAAAGAAAAACAGCACAAGCTTTTATCATGCTTGCTTCAGATCTGGAGGGGGAAAAGGAAGAGAAATGTGATTTTATAGACAGTAAAAAAAAAAAAATTCAAGAGGTCAGGGAGACTCTAAGGCAGAGCAACTCATTCCCCTCTTTATTGTTTAGGCTTCAATTTGATTTGGGTTCCATGCACAGTTAGATTTAAAAAACAACAACAAAATCCCGATCTTTAGCTAGGCTTGATCACTCAGACCTTTGTTCTCAGCATTCTAGAGGTTGAGGCTGATAATTGGAGGCCGACCTGGGCTACAGAGCAACCCTGTCTTGAAAACTGAAAAGAAAAATGAAGAAAGAAAGAGGGAGAAAAAGAGAAAGAAAGAAAGTGAGAGAGAGAAGGAAGAAAGGGAGGAAGGAAAGAAAGAGAAAAAGAAAGAAAGAAAGAAAGAAAGAAAGAAAGAAAGAAAGAAAGAAAGAAAGAAAGAGAAAAAGAAAGTAAGAAAGGAAAAAAGTTTGTTTCCCAGTGAGACTTCCTTGGAGAAAACTAAATTTGTGTTTAGTTTTCACTCAGAGACAAACTCATATCGATATAAATAATAAATTTTAAAGTAAAATTATAAACCCAATTAAGTGGGAGAAGAAAAGACTTTTAATACATGATAATCAAGAAAGTGGGGATCTACTGTCAAAAATCAAACAAATAAACAGCAAACAAAGACATTGACCTAGTTCTCATGTATATCAAACAATGACTTAAAGGTTTTATAAATTAATTTCAAATGTGAAAGTATAAAACCCTTAGGAAAAGATATAAAAATCTTTGGGTATAAGAAGAACATGAAAATCCAGGCAGCAGTGGTGCATGCCTTTAAACTCAGCAGCCAGGAGGCAGAGGCAGGTGGATCTCTGAAAGTTTGAGGCCAGCCTGGTCTACAGAATGAGTCCCAGTACAGGCTCCAAGGCTACACAAAGAAACCCTGTCTCGAAAAACCCAAAACAAACAAACAAAAATAAAAGAGCATGAAAAGTATTCTTAGCCTTGACACAGAAAACACAAGAGAAGCAAAATATTTCCTAAAGTGACCTCAGATTTTGCAAAAGTGGATTATTAAAACCTTAAGGTGATAAGAAAACAGATTACAAATTGGGAAAAAAACGTATTTGCAAGACACATATTTTTAGTTGGGCTTTTAGCTGGACATATAAAAAATTTCAAACTTTAGCATTAAAAAATCTGAATAGATAATGGAAAAATATTATATATAAGCAGGTATTTTAAAAATTGGAGATAAGATACCAAATAATTAGTGAAAAGTTATTCAAAACCATCACCTACTAGAAATACACTAAAACCATAAGGAGACTATAATATTACCTATTATGTCAGCTGCATTTTAGAATGTAAGTTTCATTGGTGTGGGTTCATTGAGCACAGTGATGGGCTTCGTGAGAACATACTCTATCAAGAGTTTCTAGTATTTTTGACTATTTTTCACCCCCATACTTTCGTTTCATTCCCATAACTCCTCCTGCTTTTAGAGTTTATTACATCAGATAGCCTTGGTTATAAGTTCATGACACATACATATGTTTTTATGATGCATATAATTGTAAATAAATATCAAACCATGTACAAATATAAAATACATATAAAAAGTACATGTTTTTCTCAGTCTGCTTTTTTTCATTCAACAAAATGATCTTCATATGTACTACAGCATTTTTTTTAATTCTATAATAACATTCTTAATTATGGCTAAATAGAACTCCATAGTATATGTATACCTTAATCTTCTTTCTTGATTCATATCCACTATGATTCTATAACTTTGCTATCCCTAATAGCACTGTCTAGATATATGTGCAATTGTCGCTGTGGTGTTGACTTAGAGTTCTTTGGGTACCTGGAGAGGAAAATGTCCCTGGTTTAGGAGACAATGCAGGATTCCTGGGAGTTGTGAGTAAGTGTAGTCTCTTTTCATTTCTTTTTAAGCTTGCTGGATTATATTTCTGGAATTATGTGAAAAGCTACTCTAGGACTTCAATGATTGAATGTTTCATGTGTGTGTTTAGATTATATTCACCTTGAGTTAATCTAAATTGTAACATGTATGGCCAAATTCTACACTCAGTTCTTGGTTTGTAAAGTTCCATCACTGCAGCACCATTCAGTGAACAGATTATACTGGCCCAACAGTTAATGTTCTTTTTTGTCAAAATATTGCAGGACAGTGTTTGCAAGAGCAAGTGATTTTTTTTTTTTAAATTCTTCTCTCATGCTTTGCATCCCAACAACAATTTTCCCACCCTCCCGTCCTCCTTATTACCCTCCATCCTCTCTCCCTCAGATCCATGCCTCTCCATATCCTTTCAGAAAAGGACGGGTCTCTCAGGAATATGAACCAAACATGGGAAAACAAGATACAATAAGACTAGGCATAACCCTCATATCAAGGCTGGGTAAGGTAACCCAGTAGGAGATAAAGGGTTCCCAAAGCAGGCAAAAGAGTCAGAGACATAACATAATCCCACTGTTAGGAATCCCACAAGAACACCAAGCTACACAACCATACCATATATGTGAGTGACCTTTCTATGTCCTGTATTCTGTTTATATTCTGTGGCATTCCTTTTTACTCAAATTTGGCCAATGGTACACTATTTTGTTTGCTGCAGCTTTCTAAGTTTTAAAGTCTATTAGCACAGATACATAGCTTTCCTCCTTCAATTGGATGTTGGCTATTGTTTGTGGTGGTAATCTAATTGTACTGAAATATTATTTTGATTGTATGTTAATAAATAAAGTTGTCCGGGGGTCAGAGCTATTAGAGCCGTAGCAAGAGTGTGGCGGTGGTGGCACACGCCTTTAATCCCATAGATATCTGTGTGTTCAGGGATATAGCCAGCATTGGAGACATATGCCTTTAAGACCTAGGGGGCTGTACATTCAGACAGTGACGAGGCAGTCATGTGTTTGGGTTTACAACCAATGAGAAGGCAGAACAACATACTATAAAAAAATGAACAGACAGGAAGTAGGTCTCTTTCGCGAAGCTGGGACAGCAGGAGGAAGGGTGAGATTTTAGCTCTGAGCTCTGACCTCTCGGCTTTCTCTTTTACATTGTTTCTGTGTTTCTTATTTAATAAGACGATTGGTTACATCAACAATTGTTTGTCTTCATACTGAGGTCATCCTCAATTCATTTTATCAGCATTTTGTAGTTATCCTTATTTAGAACCTGTGTATAGTTTGTTGCACTTACACCCAAGTACTTCCTTGCTATAATAACTTTTTTGTCCAAGAAGGAGTTTGTTTTATTCTTAGCAATTTTCCTTGAGGCACAATCATGTCAGTTGCAAGCAAAGACAAGTTTCATTTTTTTTTGCCTTTAATAACCTTCATAATTTATTTGCATTTGTTGTATGAACTAGGGCTACATTTACAATGCCAAAATTGAAATTGTGAGGAATTTTTTTTTCCTTTTCAAATCCTATACAGAAAACATTTAATATCTCATCATTTGGTATATTACCATGTCATTGATATTTGCAATTTGGAAAAGTTTCCATTATTCTTATTTTGGCTGAGAATTGTTTAATAAATTTTTGTTGTTTGCTTTTGATTTATTAATTTATTATGTTACATTTTATCTTTAGCTTAATGATATGATTATATACATTAGTTGCCATGCTACTTAAAACATCCCTCATTTCATTATGGCATGAAAATCTTTCTGTACACTTCTGTTTTTTCCAGGCTTTGTTTGTTTTCCTTCTTATTTATTTGTTTATTATACCTATTGCAAATGGGATTGTTTTCCTGATTTCTTAGTCGATCTGTTAATTTGTTGTTCATTCTGCATAGAAGGTGCCCTTCATTTCTCTTCTTTTCTCTACACTATTATGTGAAATTTAAATTTTCCTTCACATCCTTTAAAAATCTTGTCTAGCAGAGTGAAATCATTTTCTTGGTTGTAATCCCCAAAGACAACATGCTGTTTGTTATAGCTTTGTCTGTATTGTATTTCTAATTGTGAATTCCTTTGAGTAATGAATTCAAACAGTGAATTTTTCTGTTATTACCACTTATGAAATTACAAATTTGTAGCAAAGTGGAAATATCATGTGAGGAGTTTAAGAAACACTGTAGCATGTATGTGCATATGTATAAGTCACAGAACAATAAGACAGGAGGGACTCTCAAGAACACTGAATTCCTTATAAGCTTAGAAGTATTGTATAGAATATTCTTCAAACTTTATATAGTTCTATGTAGTGAAATGCCTAGTGTTATACTATAGAAATGTAGTTAGCTATAAACAGTCATTATCCATCATGGTATGTATTATAGTTAATTATCTTGCAGCTGTGACAAATACAATTGACTACAGTACCTCAAGGAAGGGTTGTTTTGCCTGTCAGTTTGAGACCTATTATTAAGAGCATACTGATTTATTTTCACATTACTGTGATAACACTGAGAAAAGCAACTTTATTTTGTACAAATATAGGTTCTCAATAAATATCTGGGTATAAATTTACAAAATGAATCTTGTCTGGTGTTAGAGAAGACTGTCTTAGTGCTAACCTAGCCTGTGCCATTGTTTATGTGACTAAAGTGTAGCTTTCATTTTATTACATTATTCTTAGATTTTGTGGCTTGAATAAATAAATTAACCAGATATTCTGAAGATTTATTTTAATTCATAATATTAAGATAAGGAAAATGAGCAAACAATTGGATGAACATGCCCACACACTGCATGTTGAATCTTTTAGAACTGATTGCATGAAATTTCATTTACTTGCAAACTGATTATTTCTTTTTTTTTCTTTTCTTTTTATTAAGAGATTTTCTATTCGTTTTACATATCAACCACAGATTCCCCTGTCCTCCCTCCTCCCACCCCCCAGCCTTCCCTCCCCAACCCACCCCCCATTCCTACTTCCTCCAAGGCAAGGTCTTCCCTAGGGAGTCAGCAGAGCCTAGTACATTCAGTTGACACAGGTCCAATCCCCTCCTCCCTGCACCAAGGCTGAGCAAAGTGTCTCAGTATAGGTACTAGGTTCCAAAAAGCCAACTCATGCACTAAGGACAGGTCCTGGTCTCACTGCCTGGGGACCCCCTAAACAGTTCAAACTAAACAACTTTCTCAATTTTCCAGAGGGCTTAGTTCAATTCCATGGGGGTTCCTCAGCTATTGAATCACAGTTCATGTATTTCCACTAGTTAGGCTAGTTGTCTCTGTGCTTTTTCCAATCATGGTATTGATATCTCTTGCTCGTATGATTCCTCTTCTCTCTCATTGATTGAGCTCCTGGAGTTCCACCTGGGGTTTGGCCATGGATCTCTGCATCTGCTTCCATCAGTTACTAGATGAGGGTTCTATCACGGCAGTTAGGATACTAGATGTAAAGCAAATGATAACTAGACTGCATCTCACAGCTCCAGGGAGGCTAGCTAGTAAAAAGGACCCTAAAAAAGACACAGGGATCACACAGCGACAGAGAAAGGGATGAGATCTACATGAGCAAACTGGGGGTGAGGAGGAGTAATAGAGGGCAAGGGTAGGGGGAAAGAGAGCTTAGAGGAGTGGGGGGTCCTAGCTGGATTGAGGACAGAATGGGAGAACAAGGAAAGAGATACCACAATAAATGAAGACA
The DNA here is from genome assembly GCF_004664715.2 of Peromyscus leucopus. NCBI lineage: Eukaryota > Metazoa > Chordata > Mammalia > Rodentia > Cricetidae > Peromyscus > Peromyscus leucopus. Next base: position 49,325,043 of record NC_051064.1, read on the forward strand.
TCATGGGAGCAGGAAGAATCAGAGTGCTAGAGAGGTCCCCAGGAATCCACAAAGATGACTCCACTATAGACTACTGGCAATGGTCAAGAGGGTGCCTGAACTGACCTACTCTGGTGATCAGATGGCTGTAGCATGAATCTTAAAAGTTCTTATTAATAAAATCAAACCTGAGGCTAGTTATTGGGGTGAATGCTGGTAGATCAGATGTAGAACAAGCTACAGCTATCTCACCTCACCAGTTCCTCAGCTGGTCCTGTTTCCTCATACTGGAAGCCTCTGAGTCCTCATCCAGAATGGGTCTCAGCTGAACTGTGTTGCTCCATAGCCTGAATGCTTAACCAGCCAAATGCTTAACCAGCCAAAAGCCTCTAGTTTCTGGTCCTCACGCCTTATATATCTTTCTGTTTTCTACCACCACTCCCTGGGATTAAAGGCTGGCTTTCTGGGATTAAAGGTGTGTGTCACCATGCTTGGCTATTTCCAATGTGGCCTTGAACTCACAGAGATCCAGAGGGATTTCTATCTCTGGAATGCTAGGATTAAAGGTGTGAGTGCCACCATTTTCTAGCCTTTGTATCTAGTGGCTGTCTGTTCTCTGACCCCAGATAAATTTATTAGAGTACACAATATTTTGGGGAACACAATACCACCACAAGCTGGTCCTGTTTTCCTCAGACTGGAAGCCTCTGAGTCCTCATCCAGAATGAATCTCAGGTGAATTGTGTAGCTCCAAAGCCTGAAAGCTTAACCAGCCAAATGCTTAACCAGGCCAAAATGTTTCTAGTTTCTGATCTCCATGCCTTATATATCTTTCTGTTTTTGCGATCACTCCCTGGGATTAAAGACTCATTCCCTGGGATTAAAGGCATGTGTCACCATGTCTGGCTGTATCCTTCAACACATGGATTTTTGCCTCTGGATGCTAGGATTAAAGGTGTGTGCTACCACTGCCTATCCTTTATGTTTAATATTGTGGCTGTTCTGTCGCTGACCCTAGATAAATTTATTAGCATGCACAATATTTGGGAGAATACAATACTACAGATGGCCAAACTGATTATTTCTGAAGACAATCTGGAAGCCCAAGCATCCAGTTACTGATATTACATCAAAATCTCAAATAAGGATTTATTTATTTTAAAAATTAATAATTCATATAAAGGATGAATTTGTTTAGCTCACTAGTTTCATTATGATCTGTAGTTAATCTTATAGTAAACCAAAGTAAAGAGGTTTGAAAAATAACAGCTAATTTGTAATCTACACAGTTGACTCGGTCATTGGAACAATCGAAGTTGTTAACTTTACTTTATGTTAATAGGACTTATTGTATAAGACAACAACCAATTTACCCAATTTGATCAACGAACTGATCTTTTAATGCTTACTATGACAAAACTACCTAATTATTGATGAAAACTTAATACCTTAATTAAGACAAATATACCAAGCTAAATCTTAAAATCTTGAGCTTTCCTATGCACTATGTAATATATTACACACACATGCATATATACATCATATATGTATCAAAGCCCCTATGCAAGAGAGAAAAAAATGTGAGGAAAGTATGGGGGCCCACAGAGGCTCCCTAGTAAGGCCTTCCTCAAGGTCAGAGAGTCTGAGTTTGCTTTACCCAATGGGGCTGCATAATAGGATGATTTGGACAGGGGCGTGGTTGCCAGGTGTTTCAAAGGGTCTACACTTGGCTATACATTGTGCTTTGATTTTGAAAGGGGGAGGTCTTTTCTCTCTCTCCTTGGTAGTGTATAAAAAGCCCATTAGACTAAATCTCAAGGTGCCTGGGTATTGACCCAGGGTCCTCCAGAAATTATCCTGTGTCTCTGTCTTTCTTGTTTCCGCATATATTTCTATTTAAAACTTCCTCATTTCTCTCTCCTCCCGGCAAGAACCCTTCAGCAGATTAGAGCTGGATTCTGACAGGAAAGACAATTTTCTACAAATCAATCATGTGGGGCCCAGAGTCTTGATTTTAGGATCACAACTCTCTGACATCAAAATCTGTTTAAATTAAAAATTAAAATACAAAAGAATCTGTATTCTCAGTGGGCATATTTTTTACAGTTTTTGCTCTATACCATTACCCCATGTGAAAAACAAGTCTTTGTGCCTTTTTTTGAAACATATCATATATGTCGGAAATACTAATATATATATTTAAAGACATATTATACATGATATAAACATATGCATATATATGGTATATATATATAATGTATATATATGTGTGTGTGGAGGGTGTATATGTTAATAAGATACTCTTGAATTTCACATTGTAACGGTAGTGACAACATCTAATGTAGAATGTTTTGATTCAGTGGATTTAAGATTTAAATATTTATAAAATATGTTTTAAACATTTTGCTGTACTAAATATATCATAGCAAACAAGGAAATGCAGCCCTCCAACAAGTAAATAATGCATGATAATCATCCTCTTTTGTATTTCTCACAGACAGTGTCACACTATTTCTCAAATGAGTCATGATTGTTTTTCAATTTTAATTATGTACCTAAACTATTTTTTAAGGAAAATCTCCATTTTCTTTTTGTTATTGTCAAGTTTTTTTCCTTTCTTTTCCATACTGTGATACACACTGAAAATTATACTTTCTATAAAGATTTGAATTTTATTGCCAAAAAGTAGCAACATATTCATTTAATATGCCAGGCAGCCTTAGTAGTCTAAGTATTGATAACATTTATTTTAATGATTTTTTTACCCCCCCCCAGAATGATTTTAAACATGAAATGATTAAAAGGTCAATACACCTACTTATTTATCCTGTAATTTTAAGGCAAGTAGATGCTGATGTGTTTATTGATACCAACTATTCTTTCTTAGGAGAAACAAAAAGTAAACATTTAGCAGATTTGTATTTTATATCCATGAAACAAGATTAACTTAACCCAATAATTGATTAAAAAGACCACCTACTAGCTTTTAAATATCTATGAATTATTATATTATGCATTCCCAGTAGAATGGTTTTAGAACATCAGAACAATCAGTTCGTAAGTTTTCCCTGATTTTGTTCTTTAGTCCTTTGAATCTCTTCCACACAAACCATCTGCATTCACTGCCTAGCCACTAAACAGCAAAATTTGTATTCCTTCAATGAAGACTTGATGCTTAATTATTCTTTTCCACTATAAAATTTTATTAGTTATATGGTAACTTTTGTACATTATGTTATGATCATATTCACTTTCAAGCTCTCTCTAAATATCCTTTCCCTACCCATTCAACTTTGTGACCTTTACAAAAATATCCTATGAGAGTAAGTTGTGTTGCAGAAATATTCTCAGCTGTGTTAGGTTCCTCTTAAGAAAGATCTACCCCAACTTGGAATACTAGAAATAGGAGAGGGTACCTGAACTGAACTGGCTTGCCCCAGAGATCAGACCAGTGAATACCCTAACTGTCATCACAGAGCTTTTCTCTAATGACTGATGGATGCAGATGCAGAGATCCATAGCCAAACACCAAGCAGAGCTCCAGGAGTCCAGTCAGAGAAAGAAGGGTTTCTATGAGCAAGTGCATCAGGATCATGGTGGAGAAACATGCAGGGATGACCAAACCAAACTAGTGGGAACTATAAAAGTTGAATCAATGGCTGTGGAGCCTGCATGGGACTGTGCTAGGCCCTCTGCATGGCGAGACAGTTGTGTAGCTTGATCTGCTTGTGAGGCCCCCTGGCGTTAGGATCAGAATCCATCTCTGGTGCATGAGCAGGCTTTGTGGAACCCTCTACCTATAATGGGACACCTCCTGCAGCCTGGAGGCAGAGGGAAGCACTTGGATTTGCCTCTACTGGATGTGCCTCCCCATGAGAGGCCTTACCTTCTTGTGGGTGGGAGTGGGGGGTGGGGTTGGGGGCAGGATGGGGGCAGGAAGAGGGAAGAGGGAATCTTTGATTGGTGTGCAAAATGAATGAAAAAATTTCTACATAAAAAAAAACAAAGTGAAAAAGGAAAGAAAGTGGTCTACTTGCTAAGGTATAGACTCCTAGAGAAAATCATTTTTTTGTTTTTGTTTTCCAGCAACTAACAGCTGAAAATTATCCACAGCTAGGGGTTGGTTTATGTGTACAACTCCTATCTCAATGTTGGTAATTGGTCTGAATTTGTGCTTGTTGTCTGACTTAATCAGATTTCTATTGCTATGATAACATACCATGAACAGAAGCAGCATGTGAAAGAAATGGTTAATTTCATCTCCTAATCTGTAATCCACCTTGAAGTAAATTCAGAATAGGAACTCAAGGCAGGAACCTGGAGGCAGGAAAGGAAACAGCAGAGGTCATGGAGGAGCACCTCATACCTGCTTGCTTCTCTTGACTTGCTTAGTCTTCCTTCTTACACAACCCAGGATCTCCCACACAGGAGTAGCACTTGTCCCCAGTGAACTGAGTGCTCACATATGCATCATTAATTAAGAAAATGCTCTATAGACTTGCCTACAGTCCATTCTTTTGGAGAAATTTTCTCAATTGGGTTCACTTCTTCCCAGATGACTCTAGCTGATGTCAATTTGAAAATAAAAATCCAATCTCTAGCACACTGCTCCACCACTGTGAGTTCATATGTGACACTGCTATGTCATGAAGATAATGCTTAATTATTGTTGAAGTTCACTGATTTATCTCTTTTAAAAAGAGGAGAATCATCTATTAATCACACACTTAACCACACTGAATTCTTAATACCCACTTTTTAGTCAACATTCTCAGATTGCTATGCTGAATTTTCCCCTATAAATCTGTCATATTCTTCAAAAAGCTTCAGAGATTTGAACTATTAGCCTTAAAAATATCTAGTCAAAATTGATGCAAAGAATCAAATAGCCACTTATCAACTTACTTATTTTATCTTAATGCCAAAAGTTAGGTGACAGGATACCTGGGAAATCCCCCCTAACTAGAGTGATTTTTCTGGTTGGGATTGTAGCTCAGGGATAGAGTATGTAACTTGCATGCATGAAGCCCTATATTTTATATGATGAAATATAACAAATTAAAGTGATGCTCTTTGCCTTAAATGAAGCAACAATGACTTATTAGCAAAACTTACAGTCAAGGCTTTGATGTTGTGTAAACTTGGTGTTTAACTGCCAGCATATTTTTACTGTTCTGTTTCAGAACCACTATCTCCCCTAAGCAATCAATCTTCAGCTCATACTTTTTCTCTTGTCTTCCATATATTCTGCCAAAACCCTTTCAAATATCAGCTATCATAGATGTGGGAAATGGTCGTCAAGCTATTAGGGAATATTTAGTGACTTTTCTGTTTTGTGATAAAACACTATAATCAAAATGACTTAGAGAAGAATATTTTATTTGGGCTTTGGTTCCACAGGTACAAGCATCCAGTATGGCAGAGAAATCTGGCAGCAAGCCTCAGGCATGGTACTTAGAGAAGGAAGCTGAGAGCTCACATACTCAACCACAATAAAACAGAAGGGAGAACAAGTTTGAATTGGGAAGAGGTTATGAACTCAAAAAGCTTGCCTCCAGGGATGCACTTCATCAAGCAAGTCCACATCTCCTAAACTCTCTCACACAGCATCTCCCACAAACAGTTGGGAGACCTGTATTCTAATACCCACAAGACCACATCTTCTAAATCTCTTACACAGCACCTCCCACACACAGTTGGGAGACTTGTATTCTAATACCCACAAGGCCACACTTCCTGAACCTCTTGTACAGTACCCCCTACCCCAGTTGGGGGACAAGTATTCTAATAGCCAAGTCAACAGGGAAAGTGAATCTCTCAAACCAGCATAAGCAGGAAAGTCAGAAATGGTCTCGACCAGAACTGGAGTAATAAGGTAATTACCTGCCAGGTTAGATGTGCCCAACAGTGCAACAGTGTCAAGACTATTTATGATGGTACACAATCACTCTCTTTTGAGGTCTGCTTTGAGGTCTGTTCCACCAAAGATATTAGTTCATTACTTTTTACTTAGCCTCAGGCAAATTCTTAGAACAAGGGTACAAAGCAGTAACATTTCCTAGCCTTGTTGTTAATATAGTTCCCCTCTCAAACCTTTTAAAATAGGCTTCTGCTGTCTTCATAGCTCTCTGCACTGTCTTCTGGGCTTCTTTTAATATGGCCCACTAATCCCTGCTTACAGTATTCAACCACGTTTCTATTCCAAAGTTCCAAGTTTTTTCCACATTTCTTCAAAAAGCATGATGATCAAGCAGTAGCCTGCTGCCTGGTACCTACTTCTTCACTAGCTTCGTTGATAGTTTTGAAAAATACCATGTCCAAGGCAACTTATAAAAAGAAAGGTTTATTTGGGGCTTAAGGTTCCAGAGGGATAAGAGTCCATCATGGAAGGACAGTATGACACAAAGTAATGCATCAGGCTCTTGCCTGGAGTAGAAGCTGAGAGCTTACATACCAAACCACAAGCAAGAGTCAAAGCACCCACTGGAAATGGCACAAGTCTTTTGAAACCTCAAAATCAGCCCACAGTAATACATCTCTTCTATCAAGGTCATACCTTCTAATTCTTCCCAAACAGTTTCAGCAGCTGGGGAAGCAAATGTTCAAAGATATGAGCCTTTGCCGGGCGGTGGTGGCGCACGCCTTTAATCCCAGCACTCGGGAGGCAGAGCCAGGCGGATCTCTGTGAGTTCGAGGCCAGCCTGGTCTCCAAAGCGAGTTCCAGGAAAGGCGCAAAGCTACACAGAGAAACCCTGTCTCGAAAAACCAAAAAAAAAAAAAAAAAAAAAAGATATGAGCCTTTGAGGCTATTCTCACTCAGACCACCAAAATGCTCATGGCTATGGAACACATAGACCTTACAGTAGAATATATTTTCATTTTATACATAATCTTCCTTCCAAATAGTTATGTTTATGTGCATAGTTCATATTGTTTCAAATCTTTGTCAGAAGAGCCATTTTGAAGAGTCTGGCAATCATGAAAGAGACTCATAACTGTTTCAAATGTTTAAAATAAGTGCTCAGTGACTGAGTTTCAGCCATTGATGAAACATCTATATCACTCAAGAAATGTCAAAGAATCTGGAAGTGACTAATGTAATAGAAAGAATACAAGAAGGAACATTGTACAAGGCTGGCCTCCAGAAAGGACGTAGATGTTATATGAACACACAGTATCTGTGATTACCTTCACAAGACCTCTATAAGATCAAGAGAATTGACAGTTCCAGCTCAGGTTGAGTTGGGGCTACTGATGCTTGATCCAGCAATGAGAAGCTATTAACTGATGAATATTAAAGGAGACAAAGTCCCCTTTATTTGAGAGAGTGATAGCCATTAGAATGCTACCCATGCTCCAGTGGATAATCCCACAATTTTCCCACACTCACCCATCCACTCTTCCCTCTCTCTCTCTCCATTTGATCCTCCCAGCTAGCTCTCAATCCATCCATAACAATCCATTCTATTTTTTCCCTAGGGAGATCTATCTGCCCTCCCCCAATCTGTCCCTTACTCTATACTTAACCTCTGTTGTTCTATGGATTGTAGCTCGCTTATCATTGAATTAAAAGCTGATATCCACATATAAGTGAATACATACTATGTTTGTCTTTCTGGGTCTGGGTTACATAACTCAGGATGACTTTTTTTTTTCTAGGTTTGTGGTTTCATTTTTAAACAGCTGAATGATATTTAATTTTGTAAGCATACTACATTGCTTTATCCATTCATTTGTTGAGGAATATCTAGGCTGTTTCTAATTTCTAGGTATTATGATAGAGAAGTCAATCTTGTGAGTATGTAGAACCTTCATCCTTGTGTTAGTATCTTTGTATAGGAAAGTACTCTGCATACTACCAAAGGAGAAATGTAAGCATGAATCCAGACTCAAAAATCTTTGATCTACAATGACATACTGACTGCAAGATATACTAGGGCAGCTGGGCGGTGGTAGTGCATGCCTTTAATCCCAGCCCTCGGGAAGCAGAGGCCAGTCTGGTCTACAAAGCAAGTCCCAGGAAAGGTGCAAAGCTATACAGAGGAACCTTGTCATGAAAAAAAAAGATATACTAGGGCAATGGTGGCTCAAACCTTGTGTGAGTAACACACTAATATATGATTTGACTTAAGGACCACTCCATGGATGAGCCTATAATGTACATAGCTTGGGTGATCAAGATCAAGAACCTGAGACTAGATAGCCCAAGATCCTAGGGTAAAACCAAATATTATTGTTCTAAACTAAACTAAACTAAGCTAAACAAAAACAATATAGCAATAAAATGACTCTTAATGACATATTGCTATACTCATAGATCAGTGCTTTGTTCAACCATCAGCATAAACTTCCTCCTGTAGCAAATGAGAACAAACACAGAGACTCCCGAGATAGATAATATGCAAAGAGTGAGGGATTTTGGAATATTTAACACAAAATGGAAGATCTCCATCAAATTCATTCCCTTGAGGCTCTGGGAACTCTGCTGAAGAGGAGTTGTAAAGATGGTAAGAACCTGAGAGAATAAAGGACACCAAGAAAATAAGGCCCTCTAAACCTACATGATCTTGCAGAGACAGAGGCAGTATATGGAAGGCCTGCACCAGTATTCACCAGATCAAGTCTTACAATGAAAGGAGAAGATGCAAGCTCCCTTCCATAATGTAGAAGTAATTTCCAATTGATAACCACTTGAAAATGAAAATTTTGTTTCCTCCATGGGAGTCTTACTGGGGACACAACCTCTTTGAAGGTTCTTTATCTCATAATGTCATGTCAGGGTTTTTCCTTCATCATATTCTTATTTTATTCATTTTCCTTTTCTCCTTTTGTCTACAGGTCCTTTAATAGATACTATGGCTTTCATTACTGTGCTTTTATGGAATTTCTTAGTGTGTGAACAAATGTTTCTGTGTTTCTTGTACCTTGTCTTGGACTCTTTCCCTTCTGTGTGTTTTTATAATATTCAAAAGTCTTAGTTTTTGTTTTATCCCATTACAGTTTATTTAAATTTTATTGTTATCCTCTAGAAGACTTTGTTTTCTAATGAGAGACAGTAGGGGTGGATCCAGATGGATGGAAATGTGGGAAGAAACTGAAAAGAAGGAAAACCACAATAAGTATATAGTATGTGAGAAAACAAAAAAATCTGGTTTTGACAAAAGAAAAATAAATAAAATATAATTGTACCTTATTAAAATTGAAAATAAAAGAATACCAACCTACCAACCTGAAAAAAATGTGGTTTATATGTATTTATCATGTGTAATTTGGCTAAATAATAACAAAGGAAAAGCAAGGTTTTATTTTAATGCAAATGCCAGACAAATAAAAGTTCATATGATACTATTTGTTTTTCTGTTATGACTTTGGGTTATTTATTAGCACATAGAATATCTTAGCCAATTATCACCCATTCCTTACTTCTGAGCAAAAGTTGATTTGAACTCTGTAACATCAATAGTCTCTCTTTTCATTAACAAATATTACATACCACTCTCTACCATCAAATACAGGAGCACAGTCTTATCTTCCTTATCTTTGTTTGGCCAGGTGCTCATTTCCCTGAAATCTGCTTGAGTGTTTGTCCCAACATCATTGCTGAGTTTCATGTTGTCATATCCACAAGAAATACAAGATACAAGCTTGTTTTACATGGGTGACATGCTTTAATATCTGATATCATTGACTACACATTTCTGAAAATACTTCTTCATTGCTTCAATCCTATTTGTATGATCTCTTTTCCCAGGGGGAAGGCGTTTACCTTAATCAGAATCATTATTCCATTTCTACTTGATTTCTGTTCATCAGTCATAATGTTACATAATTTGAGCTTGTCTTTAGGTCTATTCCCTTTTTTGTGGATTTTTCCTGATGTGAAGTCTTTCTTGTATTTCTCTCTCTCTCTCTCTCTCTCTCTCTCTCTCTCTTCTCTCTCTCTCTCTCTCTCTCTCTCTCTCTGTGTGTGTGTGTGTGTGTACATGCACGCGCACATGCACATGTGTGGTGTGTTTCTGTGTATTTATCTAGGAGACATACATAGCTATCTTCGTGTAAATATTCACGAAGGTACTTGATATTTTCACTTATATCATGCAAACATAAATCAGAGGCTTTAGTTTCTCTCCATTCATTTTTAACCTGTCACATGCTTTTAGATTTGTGAGTCAAAAAAGATGACATTGTTCTTACATGTTCCCTTTTTCTTCAATCTAAATGAGAGGGCTGAATCATACTATGTGAGACACTTGTTAGAGAAATATGACTAACTAAATCAAAGGTACTGCCTTTAAAAAGAATGCAAGATCCGAGATCCCAATCAATACGTCAACTGTAGAAAACTGTCTAACGGGTTTTCTAAGTCAAAAGAAACATAAAAAGGCAATGAATGTCATAGAAGAGCAACATAAGTAGAGTTCAATCCTCTTTTTTCGAGACAGGGTTTCTCTGTGTAGCTTTGCGCCTTTCCTGGAGCTAACTTGGTAGCCCAGGCTGGCCTCGAACTCACAGAGATCCGCCTGGCTTTGCCTCTCAAGTGCTGGGATTAAAGGCGTGCGCCACCACCGCCCGGCAAGTTCAATCCTCTTTATTCTGTCTGTTTTGCAGAGCAAATGGGCTTAAGACCATGCATTGGTTGGACCTTGAGAGTGAAAGTTGTAAAAAATTAGTAGAAAGAAGTTAGTCATCTATTTTAACAGACAGCTGTTCGTACTACAATTTTAAAAAATAGTAGAAGGACTTGAGAGAAGAGCAATAGTTTGATGTAAATATATAAATTACATTCTGAGTGAAATTATGCACACCTAAGTGTCTGTTGTATAATATATTATACTAAAAAAATTAATCATTTCTTCCTCTAAGACTTTAATGAATATCTATAGAATCTGTAAAATTTGGTACTTAGTAAAATTTAAATGTTAAATGGGTGGTATACATAAACATAAGTCTGATTGAATGGGGGTATGTATGCAGTGATGATTTCATTAACTTATGAGAGCTTATATACTTTTTAAATTTAATTTAATTTAATTTTACAATACAATTCAGTTCTACATATCAGCCACGGACTCCCTTGTTCTCCCCCCTCCTACCCCCCTCCTCTTCCCCCCAGACTACCCCCTATTCCCACCTCCTCCAGGGCAAAGCCTCCCCCAAGGACTGAGATCAACCTGGTAGACTCAGTCCAGGCAGGTCCAGTCCCCTCCTCCAAGATTGAGCCAAGTGACCCTGAATAAGCTCCAGGTTTCAAACAGCTAACTCATGCAATGAGCACAGGACCCGGTCCCACTGCCTGGATGCCTCTCAAACAGATCAAGCCAATCGACTGTCTCACCTATTCAGAGGGCCTGATCCAGTTGGGGGCCCCTCAGCCATTGGTTCAACCAAGATGCCCTTCAACTGAAGAATGAATAAATAAAATGTGGTACATATACACAATGGAATACTACTCAGCAGAGAAAAACAATGACACCATGAGGTTTGCAGGCAAATGGATGGATCCAGAAAAAATCATCCTAAGTGAGGTAACCTAGACTCAGAAATACAAACATGGTATGTACTCACTCATAGGAGGATACTAGATGTGGAACAAGGATCACTGGACTGCTACTTATATCACCAGGGAGGCTACCTGGAAAACAGGACCCCAAGAAAGACACAGGGATCTCCCAATGATGGAGAAATGGATGAGATCTACATGAACAGCCTGGACGTGAGTGGGAGTAATGAAAGGCAAGGGTCGAGGGAAAGAGAGCTTAGGGGAGCAGGAGATCCCAGCTGGATCAAGAACAGAGAGGGAGAACAAGGAATAAACGGCCATGATAAATGAAGACCCCATGAGAATAGGAAGAAGCAAAGAGCTAGAGAGGCCCACAGAAATCCACAAAGATACCCCCACAATAGACTGCTGGCAATGGTCGAGAGACAGCTGGAACTGACCCACTCTGGTGGCCAAACACCCTAATTGTCGTGCTAGAAACCCTGTCCAATGACTGAGGGAACTGGATGCAGAGATCCATGGCTAGGCCCCAGGTGGAGCTCCAGGAGTCCAATTAGCAAGAGAAAGGAGGGTTTATATGAGCAAGAATTGTTGAGACCAAGGTTGGATAAAGCACAGGGACAAATAGCCAAACAAATGGAAACACATGAACTATGAACCAAAGGCTGAGGGGCCCCCAACTGGATCAGGCCCTCTGAATATGTGAGACAGTTGATTGGCTTGATCTGTTTGGGAGGCATCTAGGCAGTGGTACCAGGTCCTGAGCTCATTGCATGAAGTTGGCTGTTTGAAACCTGGGGCTTATCCAGGGATGCTTGGCTCAGTCTGGGAGGAGGGGACTGGACCTGCCTGGACTGAGTCTACCAGGTTGATCTCAGTCCTTAGGGGTGGCTTTGCCCAGGAGGAGGTGGGAATGTGGGGTAGTCTTTGGGGAAGGGGAGGGAATGGGAGGGGGGAGAACAAAGGAATCCGTGGCTGATATGTAGAACTGAATTGTATTGTAAAATAAAATTAAATTAAATTAAAAAAGATAATAAAAAATAGCTTTGATTTCCATAAATACAAGTTTTTAAGTGCTTGAAATACTTCATATCCCCCATAAAGTAGAGTCTGTTCTCTATCATACACAGAGAAATATACTGCTTCTGTGATATATATTTTAACATGGTTTATTCATTTCTTTGCTGAAATATGCTAAATTACCAATACAGCCTTTTAGCTCAGTTACTTCATATATCTTACATTAACTATTTTCCCCACTTCTATTAATACACAATACTGTTTTATTTATGAGGAAAGGACTTTTCTTTTTTATATAGCATGATATATAGCATAATCCTATATTATGATGGTCCTCACCAGCTTCCTGTGCCTGGATGTCACCACGAAGCCAGGTGGCAGCACAGGACACCCATATGGTCATGGCCCTGACAGCAGTATTGCCTCAGACCCCAGGCATCAGCATGGCCCTGGATAATAGCAGGGGTCACAGACATCAACATAGACTCTGGCTGAGAAAAGGTCATGGACCCAGATATGGCCCTCAGCAGTGGCCCTGGCCCAGATGCTACCAAGGCCCCAGGTGACAGCACAGACTCCCCAGATCCACATGTTCCCAGCAGTGGCATAGCCCTTGGGTGCCAACATGGCCACAGGTTGCAACCTAGATCCCAGGTTCCTCATGTGGCCTTTGGTGGCACTATAGGCCATGAACATTAGCATAGACCCCTGCTGCTCTAGCACCATGGACCCAGACACGGTTCCTGGAAGCAGCCTGGGCCCAAATGGTTGCAATGGCTCTAGGTTACAGAAGGACTTTTCAAGTCAATATTCAATACTTGCTTCAAAACCAAGGCAAGAAATAGGTGTGACTTTTAGAGGGGAGTAGGTAAACAAGGTGAGAAAGATAATATCTGTCTAAGTTGTAACAAAACCTTTGGGATACAATAAAAGTAAATCTAAGGGGGGAAATTATAGTCCTAAGTACCTACATTAAAGAAAATAAAAAACAAAAACAAAAACAAAAAAAAACCAGAAAGAACAAATATAAATGACTCAGTGATATGACTGAGGAATTGAAAAACAAAAACCGACCAAACTTAAAATTAGTAGACAGCAAGAAATATATATATATATTAAACAACAGCAAATTAGAAATGAATGAAATAAGAAAACAATATAAAGAAGCAGGGAATCTAAGAATCAGTTCTTTGAGAAGCCAAACAAGACTGACAGATCATTGACCTACCTAACCAAAAGAAAGAAAGTGATGACTGAAAAACAGAATCTGAAATAAATGGGGAAACATTACATTAGATACCAAACAAAGAGAGAATATTGTAGCTGGGTAACGCCACAAAGAATCCAAGAAGGGCTCCCACAGGACATACAAATCATCCCACAGCAGAATATCATAAAAGAATACTCTAAAACCTGAACTTCACTAAGATGGAAAATCTAAAGAAGGTTAATGAATTTCTTTATTTGTCCAACCTATCAAAGGTAAACTAAGAGACTACTAATCTAAACAGACCCATTACAAAGGAGGAGATTGAAACATTAATAAACAGCTTTCTTAGTAAAATATATCCCGGCTCGAATGAATTATCAGTAGAAATCTATCAGACTTTCCAAGAATAACTACAACCAATATGTCTTAAATTACTTTAAAAAATAAAGGAATAAAAGGATCAACATCCAACTCACTCTACAGAGCCACTATTGCTCTAAAACCCAAACCAGATAAAGACACAACAACAATAACAACAGAAGAAAAAAACTACAGACTAATATTTCTGAAGAACACAGATTGAAATACCCTCAATAAAGTACTAGCTAACCAAATACAGACACATATCAGGAGGATCATCCATAGCAATCAAGTTGGCTTTATCCCAGAAATGCAGGGCTGGTTCAACATAACATAAGTCAATAAAATTAACAAATCATACAAATGGGCTTCAAGATGAAAATCACATGATCATCTCAATAAATGCACAAAAAGCCTTTGTTGATTTCCAGCATACTTACATCATTAATATCTTGGAGAGAGCAAGACTGGAGAGAACATACCTGAACATAATAAAAGCTATATACCACAATGGCTGCAGTGATATGATTTCTTTGGGGAACATGGACTGAGAATAGCACAAACAAGCTCTCCTGGTGGCAAGGCCCTGGAGAGACCCTGACCCATTTGGCAAAGCCTGTGGGCAGTTCGCTGCATAGTTCTGGCCATGACCCCAGGAGCACATGTGCTACCTGCGCTCCTTGCTTTCACTGGGCTAGCCATATTGCTCCTACCTTTAGTTTCACTTTCTCAGTCATGGGTAAAATAGCTATTACAAAAGGAGAACATTCCCCTTATGACTCTCCTCTGAGTGAGTTGGAAGGAATGTTGTTAAAAATATACAGTGGCCCTGACTCAGCTCCTAAAACGTTTGATGTTTCGACTGAGACCTTGAATTCAGGCTTCTTAAGAACAAGATGTTGCCTTTCCAATACACCCTGTGACTAAACTTAGAGAGTCACAGTAGTTCATGAAGTTTAATATTATATATTTCCATAACTGTTCTGGAGAGAATGATTTTAACTGCAACAGTCTTGGAGAAATGCTAATAAATCGAGGATATCAGGAGTTAATGGGAACAGTCTAGAGACAGGGAAAGAAGTAGAATCATAAACGCCCACAGTTCTCTCATAGTTGTGCCAATACCCTAAGACGTTGAGAGAGAAGGACATGAGAACAAGGGATAAAGTGATAACTATTAAAAGTTTCCAAGTTATGTTGCCTATAGGATAAATGGAAAATTCTGGAAGAGATAGAGTAGTACAGGATGTAGAAAGAATTGACCCAACTTCGGCTGGTGGGTTGATTATGAGAACTTAGACCTTACCAGATGTAAATATTAACCACTAGAGGCAGAACTGTCCTTTACTGTGCATTATGCTGTAACCACAGATGCTGCCAACGGGGTGAACTGTCCTACCTGTAGGCATGCCTAGTTATAAAACATCCTTTGTTGTTTGCAACACTGCTTCTACTTCTAACATTGCAGCTATGGATCAAATAGGTGATGGCTATCAGTGCGAAAGTTGGGGGACAGAAGAGGAATGAAGCAAAGGAACAAACTGGCAATTATTGTGATTATTTTTGGAAACTTAAAGGAAGAAATCTGGTTGTAAAATGGTTCAAACAAACCATTGAAATTATGTAAATAAAATCAGTCAAAGCATTCCAGGACCACTTGTTTGAAACAGGTGGTCACAGTTTCTTTTGGAAGACCCATCTGGAGATAGGCTTCCATGTTACAATCCTTTGTCCAACATTATCCTAAGTGGAGAAAAACTCAAAGCAATCCCATGAAAGTCAGGGATGAGAGAGGCTGCTGTCCACAATAGTTTCTAATAGATAAAGCAACAAAGCAAGTGAAGGAAATTAACTGGATACAAATGGAGAAAGAAAAAGTAATTTTATCCATATTTGCAGATGATCTGATATTATACATAACAGATCACAAAATTGTATCAGAAATTTCCTACAAACAACTTGCAGTTTCAGATAAGTAGAAGTGTACAAGGTCAACTGTAAAAGAACCAGTAGCTTTTCTATTCACCAACAAGAAACACACAAAGAAAGATATCATGGACAGAGTCCAATTCACAATAGCATCAAAGACAATGAAACAACCTGTGATAGATGTAACCAATGGGGTCAAAGACCTCTACAATGAAAACTCCAAATCCCCAAAGAAAGAGATTGAAAAAATGTAGAAAATGGAAAGACATCCAATGTTCATAGGTTAGTTGAATTAATTTGTGGAAATGACCATCATACAAAAAGCAATTTACAGATTTAGTGCAATCTAAATCAAAATAGCCATGGCATTTTTCACATAAGCAAATAAACAAAATCCCTAAAAATTCAAAATGAAGTAGAACAATATTAACAAAATTGATATTTTATTAACCAACCTGCAAGTGCTATGCCATTTAGTATTCTAGGAAAATGAAGAAAATTTCTTCTTACATATATTCTTTTCAGAATTTGTTGCCAATTTCTGAGGTTTTGTTATTGTAGGCATGAAATGATTTCTCCTTGGTTACTTTACAGTTTCTTCATTGCATGATGTTGGACTGCATTTCTCAAAATGGACATATGTACATTTTTGCTATGTTGCTTATAGTGTCTGTCATAGGTTTATACTTTCCCTACTTGTATTGAAGTTCTGAAATTTTTATGCTTTAATGCTGTGTAACGTAAGTGGGAGCTTAATCTACAAATGTTTTTATACACATGATAAAGTAATTTAAAGAAATATTTGTTAAAGTGGCTCACTTTTCCATGAAATATTGTAATGTCAATATCTGACATAAACTAAATATATCATGTCAGTCAGACAATGTGATATTCCAGATTTTGAACACAAATATTAAAACTGATAATTATAATAATAACAAATGTAGATACCTATGTGTAGGCTTTTTTCTTTGTTGAGTAGCCAGGGAGAATTCCACACAGCTTTATGCCTGTTACTTAAAATGACCATGACTTGAAATCAGATAATAGAAGGAAAATGACAATTTTATTGCCATAAATAGTATTTTATATAAATATCTAAATGGATCACATGCTTTTTTTTCCAAATGCCTCGTCCTTTTGAACTCAGGATATTTAAAACTTTAGGCTAAGGGACAATGTAACCAAATGAGTATAATATGTGCTATTTAATTCTAAAATTCTAGTAAGAAAAACATCTCTGTAGATAAAGTTGCCATGAAATTATTTTGAAATATTGTAAAAATTGTACTTTAAAGTGTGAATGTTTAAAACATAATTCTATCTCCTTACTCTTGTGAGTGAATGGTATTATGAATGCTTCTTTTCATTTTCAGCCTTATAATTACCCAGGAAGAGATGCAAACTAGCTGAAGTATTTTAAGTGATATACCTGCCTTAGTTACTTCCTTGGTCACAAATGATACTGAATCACTAATTTGCCCTCTATAGTAGTCTATGAAATTCAAGAGAAAGACTGCTGAGGTCTGGCTAAGACTTATATTTAGATAAATGAAGTCTTTAGAAGAAACTTCACAAAACAGCAGTCTACAGGATGTCCATGTGTTCTGCTATAGGTTGGTATGTTCTGCTCACTAAACAAATGCATCATAGTCCTTTACAAAGTGTGTTTCATCACAGAACTCCTAGCCATTTTGTATTATTCAGATATCATTCCAAATGAATATTTAAATGCCTAGCACAGAACACCATATCAACAGCTCCCTGTTTTATTCACAGTTTAGAAAGAACCTTTAATGTTAGAAAAGGCCATTGTGTCCTCCTGTGCACTACCTCCAAATCTTTTGGCTTCATACCTTTTCTCTTTGTTCTCTGATGATCTTACATGGTGAGCACACCTTTGCCCTAGTGGTATTACTATCATCTTTTGTCTGTAACTGCAGATACATTTGGCTATCATATCTTGTTACTTGTTCTATATTTACCATTTCCTATACATTTTATTTTTTGTTGCCATACATTTTATTTTCCTTTTCTTTCACTTCACCATGTGCCCCTTATGCGTGTCACAAGCCACCCGATCACATCTACCTCCTCTAATTCATTTTAAATACTCTACATTTGTGATCTCTTCTCAAGAGCAAACATTTTACTTGACTCATCTCTCTCATTTCATA
The DNA here is from genome assembly GCF_004664715.2 of Peromyscus leucopus. Lineage (NCBI taxonomy): Eukaryota > Metazoa > Chordata > Mammalia > Rodentia > Cricetidae > Peromyscus > Peromyscus leucopus. Next base: position 49,343,218 of record NC_051064.1, read on the forward strand.
TGTTCTCACAGACATCCAATGTAGAAATAGTTAACTGAAATGTCACCAGCTTCAGCAACAAGTTTCATTAAGTATCATTTAATTTTTTTTATAATAGTATGGATTGATGAATTATGGTTGGGGCAAAGCTGTGACCATGAGTTTATCATTTGTCTCAGAGAAGACAAACTTAAACAAAGCATGGTGGCTCTCTCACAAGAAAGGACAGGAAGTTGCTAACATGACTGGAATCAGTAGGGGAGAATAGGAGGGAAGTGCACTTGATCATGTCTGAGTTTCAAAATTTACTGCAAAAAGTGACAAAGGATGCAGAACCCATCTTTAATCCATATATGCTATTAACACAAGTCTCAGTCTCTGTGTTATGAAATTGTATCTTTTTCTGAGGAGCTGTTCCAATTACTTTGGGTTCAAGACTCCATCTTTTTCCATTCATGTTGTGCTGTATAGTATCTAGGAACAATTGTCAACTTTTTATTTTAAAACTCCTATCAAATTGTATGTGTAAAATCCAGTTAGTACAATTAAGTGACAGCAGGGAACAGCTGCTTATATACCTATTTTATATCTAATTTGAAAATAAAGGATGTTGTTAGGGGTAATATGGTACTGAACTCTGCAGGGTGACAGTGTAAGGGTGTAAAACCGTGTTCTATCAGTGTGCACTGTAGAAGAACACAAGTGTCCCTGGGACCTGAGCTTCTGGTTTTAAAAAGCAGCTGTCCAAACTTGCTAATTTTCAATAGAGAGTCTTTATTGTTTCACTATAAACATGTGATGCTTACTGACACAGACTGTGATTTCCTCCCGTTGCCTTCCTTCAGTATTCAATGGAAAAAGAAAATGACGATGCATACCATCTTGTAAAATATGATCTTCCCAACAACGTTTCTTCATAGAAACTGACAGTGTATTTCAAAGTTCGGTAATATTTTTGATTATTTGACTTCACAAGAATCTAAGAATAAGAAATCAGAAAAATTATCTCTTGGGGTGAAAAGTATAGCCCAGCAGTTGCTTGTAGATCCTTTTCAAATGAAATGGGCTTAATGCCAATATTATCAAGGAAGATTCATTTCCGAGTGTGAATGACTCACTCTCTTACCAGTCTAATCTACTGCTAGTATTTTATACTGTAGATATTGATTAAAATGCCTTCTTGTGACTTCAGCTAAAAGTGTAGATTGAGAAAAACATTTAATTATTTAAAATATTTGGTAAAATAATTAACACAGGGTTTTATATTTAGCAGACTTCTCTGTTAAACTTCTAATAATAATTTTGCAATTAAGTATGCTTATTTTTAGATTCCTCTTTGTATGTGATATTACTCATTAATAAAAATTCTATGCTTATTATTAACAAAAGGAAAATATATTTAATAATGTTATGCCTTGTAGTTATTTATTAAAGTTTAAGCAGAATATTTACATTTTTTCTTAGTAAGTATTTCAAATAGTCTCATTTGTTGGCTAGAGTATCATTAATTGTCCTTGAATCTATTTTTATTTATTGCTATTACTTTTTCCACAATAATTTTTCAAAACTATGCTTGTGATCAAAGACACATGGGACATCACAATAGTGTATTATGTATACAACTGTGGGATCAAGGTAAGGATGCATAAATATTCTGGCTTCAATGATAGTTGCAAGACTAGATTAAAAAGAGAATTTTTGCAGATACAGAAGTAGACAATGTAGTCAGAGAATCAGATATTGTCCCTATGGGGCCTCAAACCAAAGAAAATAGGAAGAATCAAGTATCGGTTCTTCCATAATGGACAGTGCCAACATCTTTATCCCTTTCCCAGTCCCTGCCATCATCTTTATCATGTCCCAGTACAACTAGGTCTAGACTTCTGGACTCCAGAAAAATGCAAGAATGAATTTTATGATGGTGATAATTTATTACAGAGGCTAATGCTTATTAATATAGTCTCAGCATATCATTTAAAACTAGGGATAATCAGATTTTTTTGCAACAAATTTGTGTAAGCATTCTGCAATTATTTTTATAGTTAGGAAAAAAACAACATGTACATTTGTCATACATCTTTACTTCAGTCCTCTGATACTATGACTCATAGGAAGAACATATGGAGGAGGATGGTATTTCTTAGTTACAGAAAAATAAAAGGAATTGACAGGTGTCAAGAAAAGATAGGAGTGTTCCTAAAACGTTTGTTGTTCTTTTTAATGTCAATCACTACTATCTGAAATCTCGGTTCTTTGGGATCTTTAAAATTGCAAATAATGGGGAAAACATCTGGCAATGAAGGACATAAGGTATGAAGAAGAAGAGAAACCTAAAGACAAGGAGAGGGAGAAGGTCTGCGCTTGGCACATACTAGTTCTAACTCTGCTTAAGCCAGCAGGCTTGAAGATCACTAAGTAACCACAATGAAAACTTAAATCTTTCATCAGAAGAAAATTTCATTTATGTTCTGCTATTTTTAAAACAAATGTTGATGTAAGGAAATATTTTTAGAACAAAATCATCAATTAAATTATTTCAATATTTCTGGTATTTCCATTAGCTGGTGTTCCCTCGGTTCCTATCATCTTATTTATTTTATCCAAATACTGTTTCGGGTTGACTTTGCTTTCTGCCACTCAAGCATTGATGGAAATGTAGCAATTTTCCAAGTGGATACTGGCTTGTGTTTAATAGATCCTGTTGGTCTGTGTATTCTCCTAATTTTATTTTATTTTTATATGGACCTACAAAAGATTATACTGCTCAAGACATCTCACACTTAGGACACAGGACAAGGATGATTCAGTCTAGATCAAATACAAGAATCTCCTTCTTGCATTCTGGTATCTATGATACTAGAAATTACTCTGAAAGCTACCACAGGAAGGAAACAATAAATAGTCTAACCTCCGTGACACCTATGAACCACAAACAGTGATCAGCCTAGCAAGATACCTGTAAAGGTGCAGGATGTGGCACTTATGTGTTGATGGTAACCAAGAGCTATCTAATTCAACTTAAGGCACACTTAACAAGAGGGAAGTCTTGCCTGGTACAATAAACCTAGGCTACGTTTCACAGGGCTAAAGTCCTGGAATGTTAGAAAAGAATCTATTACACCACCTTGCTACATCAGTGTAATTCCCTACTTCATTTCAAATCTTACCATTGTACTCACAGTTAAGTTTAACTGCCACCCCTATCACAGAAGCTTCTCTACAGTAAATGGGGGTCACCATGATTCTATTATTTTTAAAGTATGTGCCTCTACATCTTCCTTCCCTTCCTATTATTGTTTAATTTTTCTCATTTACATTTTTGTAGGGCCACTTACTTTGCTGAAACCTTTTCTACTTTCAATCACATTTGGGAATTATGGACTAGATAGCTGGCAATTTCTAATTTGTTTTAGTTTTAATCTTTGTGAAGCATATGAGGATGGATGTCTGTACTGACTTAATGGCAACAGAAATAGTGGAAGTCAGTTTGTTAGTTTGTTTCTGTTTTACAACACACACACACACACACACATTTAGTGTAACCATTTGGAGTTTCATGGATAAGATGATGAAAGTCAAGTATCGCGTCCCAAATAGCCTTGTTAGCAGAACACCTGTGATGTCCCATAACACAGTGCTCAACAAGAGATCTCTGTTACCCTGGAGGCTTCTTCTTCTTCCTCTTCTCTATCTGGAGCATGTTCCTTTCTTTGGGATGTGCAAAATATAATATGTGTTTCTGATGGAATTCGGGGGTAAATATTTTTTTTGTGAGGAAATGATGGCAGAAATAAAACCGTTGCTTGTGAAACTTTTTTTTTTTTTGTTACAAAGACCAGACATTGGACTATATTGAGGTGATTCATAGCACACATAGAAACAATGTGTGCTTTTGAGTCATTGGTTTTTATTATACTCATAAATCATAAGGACTAGAAATAAAGAGGATTCCTTATCCTTAGCTCTCTTTATTCCCTCAAGGAAAGACCTGTATGTTAAAGTCCTTCACATCTTTCTGTTCTTCTGATAAAGAGTGTTCTCGCTAGTCTCATCTATCTACTGTCTCATACTCAGGCTTTACAGAAATTATTTCAAGCCCAAGTCAATGGATATTGTTCTCTGCATTATATTACACAAGTGAACACATGAAGGCAAATCTGAGTAGAAAGCTGAACTGCTGTACATGTGTTAAGAATGGCTAACACAGAGATCCACAAATGGATAAAGTGGAAAGAGACAGACTGTGAAGCACTCAGTCAAAAACTGAGTCAAACACTCCCCCTAGGTCTCTGAGGTCTATTTTGAAGAGAGGTCACAAAGATTGTAAGAGACAGAGGTGATGGATGATTCCAAGGAGAAAATATTCTCTAGAAACAACAGAATTGATGCACATGTGAACTTAAAGATTCTGTGGCAGCATGCACAGGACCTGAGTAGGTTCAAACCAGACACAGCCCAAAGACTGACATAGTGACAACTTCATAGTGTCATACCCATAAGCAAGAATCTATCTGCAAATGATACCCACAGGCAAAGGGAAAATCAGGAGTCTCACTAGATATATAAGTCACACACCAGGGCATGCCCTATATTGCATGCCCCCAAATAGTTGGCCAACACAAAGTAAACTCAATAATTTTAAGGATTTTTTGTTTCTTTTCTCTTTGTTTTGATATTCTCTTTTTGGTCTTTTGTTTGTTTGTTTCTATTTTTGTTTTTGTGATTTTTCTTTTGTTGTTCTTTCTTGTAATACACATATGTATTTAATGAAATTGATGTTTTAAATTATTTTTTAAGAGAAGGAACATAAATTTGGATGGTTAGTTAGGTGGGAAAGCTCTAGGAGGATTTTGAGGAGAGGAAATCATGATCAAAAGACATTGAATGATATGTATAGTTGAGAATTACAGAAAAATAATTAAAAACAAGAATGAAATGATTCACTCTTTTAATAAAGCTGAGGGTTTTAAGGCATCAGGTGATTAGGAAGGTCTTATGAAGGGCAATGTTCTTGCTTTATAATATGTCATTCTTTGTTAAATCGCCTTCTATATCTAAGACTGATGAAAACAATATACAGGTTAATATTTTTCTCATCAAGAATAAGCAATGATACAACAAGATCTAAAAGTGACAAAAGCACATTTTCTCCATATTTATTGCTACTTCCTGCATTGCCCTTACAATGATGTGAACTCAGGGTGTAATCTTCACGTAACTGATCAGAAAACCAATCAGACACATTAACTAATTTGTACCCAAACCACGTGTTTCTGTTTACTGCTATCAGACCAGTCAAATTATGTCTATGTCTATGTTTAACTTCTCTTCTTTCTATCTAAACTATCAAAGAGAATATCATGCACATAGACACTTATTATCTCACCTAATTTGTTTAATTTTTTATATAAATATTTATATTGCTTTAATGATATTTCTTATATTAAATACCTATGGAAAGCATTTAACGCTTCTAAAGGAATAATTATTTAAAACATCTGCAAAGTACATATCACAAGGAATGCATTTATGTAGTATAAAAGACAATTATATAATTGGACCTTAAAATATTCCTTGTGGTAATAGTTATAATAGAAAAAATGACTGCTCATTGAAGAAATGAATTATGACATCTCTACATATATAAAATATTACACAGGCATTAGAAGAGCAGTGTTGGGAAATGTTACAATTAAAGAGTCATAAATCTGATCCTACATTGGGTGATTGGATGATGCTGATTATAATGCTGGTTGAAATAAATATTGCATTCAACATAATCTCCAGTATTCAGACACATATACACATGCCCATGGAAAACAGTGAAGAGTAATTCAGAAAAAATGTTTTCTATGGCAATCATTAATAACAAGAAAAACTTTTGTGGAGAGCCTTTTTCCATTATTTAATTTTTGTGAAAAAAAATAATGACAATTGTTTTGTCTAAACATTCTGGATACAGTTTTTTATGAATAAAATAAGTAGTTGTAGCAAATTTATATAACATGAATTAATTATTTACTCAATATACTTAGCTTATTTTTAGTCTTTATTAGATTTGTTTCAGAGAAATTTCCTTATCTAATATTTAAATAAAACTGGTTTTAGTTGTCAACTGAAACAATAAAATGTAGATTTTGCTTGCAAAAAAAATAAAACATAAAAGCGTTACAATCTTTCCCTGACAACACAATAGATAAAATATATAAACACATAGAAATGATGTGGAAATTGCTGGATTATGTAATCAACATAATTCAAAATGATGTGATCTCATGAAATGAAAAAAAAAAACATTATGTGAAATCAAACTTATGTGTTCAACTTAAAGTTCATTAGTCATATTGTAGGGTGTAAATGAGAGTATTCTCTCATTCACTACATCTGATGTATATACTCTGTTTATAATGAAATTAGTGGTCTGAATGACAGTTCTGTAGACTGTAATCAGAGTTATTAAAGCAATAAGCAAATGTATTTCATGTAGTAGTAATTATTATACTTCAGAAGTATTTCTGCACATCCTCCCATTATGATCTCAACATCCCTCACCTGCAGTATCTCTCCTCTCTCTCATCAATTGGATTCCTGGAGCTCATCCTGGTGCCTGGCTGTGGATCTCTGCATCTGCTTCCATCAGTCACTGGACAAAGGCTCTATGATGACAGCTGGTTATTTGCTAGGCTGGTCACTAGAGTAGTAGAGCGGTCCAGGCACCCTCTGGACCACTGCCAGCAGACCAAGGTGGGGTCAACCTTGTGGATTCCTGAGAGCCTCCCCAGAACCCTGCCTCTTCCTATTCCCATGATATCCTCATCTATCATGGTATCTTCCTCCCTGCCCTCCCACTCTGTCCCTGTTCCAGCTTGACCCTCCCATTTCCCTATGTTCTCATCCCCCACTCCTTGCCCTCTGCCACCACCCGCCACACCCAGTCCACTCATGTAGATCTCATCCACTTCTTATTCACAGGGTCATCCATGTGTCCCTCCTAGGGTCTTTCCCTGTTAGCTAGCCTCTCTGGAGTTGTGGGTTGCAGTCTAGCCATAACTTCCCTCACATTTAGTATCCACTTGTGAGTGAGTTCATACTATGTTTGTTCTGTTGAGACTGATGGGAGGATGTGCAGAGATGACCGGCCACACTAGTGGAAGCCCATGAACTATGGACTGGTGGCTGTGGAGCGAGCCCCCATGGGACTGTACTAGGCCCTTTGGATACGGAAGATGGTTGTTTGGCTCGAACTGTTTGGGGGACACCCAGGCAGCGGGATCAGGATCTGTTCCTGGTCTATGAGCAGGCTTCTGGAACCTGATGCCTGTGGTGTGACACCTTGCACAGCCTTGGTGCAGTGGGAAGGGTCTTGGACCTGCCTAGGCTCAGTGTGCTGGGCTCTGCTGACTCCCCATGGGAGACCTCGATTTGGGGGATGTGGGGATACGGGTTGGCTTGGGAAAGAGAGCTGGGGGGAAGGAGGAGAGAGGAGGGGGGATCTGTGAATAGTATGTGGAGTGAGTAGAAAATTTCTTAATAAAGAAAGAAAAAAAAGAAGTATTTCTGGGGCTGCTTTTTAAAGTTGTATAACCTATAAAATAATTGCCATTTTCTAGATAATAATATTAAACATACCAATCATTATCTGGAACATTCTAGATAGGTATAATTTTCTTAAACTTGCATAACATATACAACTAGAAAACTAAAACGCAATTCCGCCTGAGCTTCATTTCTCTTGTTGTGGCAAATACACTGGCAAAAGAAAACCCACTTAGGTGAGGAAGTGTTTATTCAGTGTACTATTCCAGGTTTTGTTCATCACTGAGGTGACACCGAGGCAGGAATACACACTAGTTACATAACACCTGCAGCCAGGAGCAGAAGGAAAGAAATGCATACATGTTGCTTCTCTATCGTTTATTATTATTATTATCATTATTATTATTATTATTATTATTATTATTATTAATTATTTTGCTCTTATCAGTTCAGGTCCTAGCCTAGGGAAAAGGATACACTACAGTGGGCTGAGTATTTCTACATTAATTAATAATCAAGACAATTCCCTAAAGACTTGCCCATAGGCCAACCTCATGTAGTCATTTTCTCATTATACTCTCTTCCCAAATGACTCAAGGTTTTTGTCAACTTTTCAGTTTTAAATAACATACCATTTTAAAACCAAAGCTTTACACTTCCTGTACTTAAGTCTCACATTAATATTATAATATAAAATGCATCAAAATTTCACCCAATTTTTTATCAAGAAGTAAAATATACACACTGGAAAAAAAGAGCATTTGCAAAATATGGTGCTGGTCAATCTGGATGGATGCTTGTTAAAGAATCCAAATAAATCCACACTAATCACCCCACGCAAAACTCAACTCAGCATGGATCAAAGACTTCAACATAAAGCCAGGTACATTGAACCAGATACAAAGAATAATAGGGAATAACCTTGAATACGGTGACACTGGAATAGAATTTCTGAACAGAATACATTTAGCACAGGCCTTAAGATCAACAATTAATAAATGGGATCTCATGAAACAAAAATCATCTGTATAGTAAAGGACACCATCATTAAACAAAGCAGTAGCCTACAAAATGGGAAAAGATTTTTATCAACTACACATCTGATAAAGGGCTATTAAACAAAAATATATAAAAAAAACTCAAAAAATTTGACATAAAAAAAACAAATAATGCAATTAAAAATGGGGTACAGAACTAAACAGAGAATTCTCAAAAGAGGAAAATCAGATAACTGAGAAACACTTAAAGAAATGTTCAACATCCTTAGCTATCACAAAAAGGCAAATCAAAACTACATTGAGATTTCATCTTACACCTGTCTGAATGACTAAGATCAATGAAATAGAGACAGCTTATGCAGACAAGGATGTGGAGTAAGGGGACCTCTCGTTCATTACTGGTGGGAGTACAAACTTGTACAGACACTGTGGAAATCAGTGTGCTGGATCCTCTGAAAGTTGGGAATAGATCTAATCCAGCTATAATACTCTTGGGCATATACCCAAACAATACTATGTCATACTACAGAGATAGTTGTTCAATCATGTTCATTGTTTCTCTATACATAATAGTAAAAAATTGTAGACAATGTAAATGTCAACTAAGAATGGAAAATAAAGCAAAATTAGCACATAAATTGATGGACCTAAAAAAATCATTTTGAGTGAGGTATCCCAGATCTGGAAAAAACAAATGTGGTATATATTCTCTTATCTATATATATTCGCTGTTATATCAATGATAACCATACTACCATCTGTAGAACCATAGAGGTTAGGTATAGAGTAAGGGACTGGGAGGATCAGAAGATAGATCTTAGTGAAGGAAAGTAGAATAGATAGTGTGGATGGGTCGAAGGGGAAGATGAATGAGGGGATCAGTTGGGGAAGAGGAGAGGAGAGGATGTGATGATGGGAATACTGGGAGATTCCACTAAAACTAAGGGTCATTTGAAGGGTAGTATGGAAAAATAATGCAGTAGGAGCTTCTTAAAATATATACACATGTGAAGGCAATATAAATGAAAATACCAAATAATGGGCAAACCTAGCCCAACTGGCTATTTGTTATCACCAAAAGAAGCTTCCAGGACTGGGATTAGGTTACATCTAATTGAATAGTTGGCCCAAGGGATTCTATAGGAATCTGCAAATAACCCTGACTATTGCTTAGACTAAGGTTGTTATGCACAAATTTATAGCAATCACGGATTATTGAAACAAAATCTATACAACTTATTGAATACAAAGAAATAGAGCTGTTGCCTACATAGAGCTTTCACTCCTATGTTCAGTGTCTCTGGTACAGGAAGGTACTCTGTACACTACCAAAGGAGAAGCATAAATACCAACCAAAACACAAACCCTTTGATCTAAAATGATGTTCTGCCTATGAGATATACTAGTGCCATGGTGGCACATAGCTTGTGGAAGTAACCAGTGAATATCTGATTTAAATTAATTCCCACTTCACAACTATACCCAACACTGTTTAGATGAATAAATAACCTGAAACTAGCCCAAGGATTTATGGTAAAAACAAATACTACTGGTCTTTAAAAAAAATCTAGCAATAAAAATTACTCCTAATGACATACTTATACATCAGTGCTTTGGTCAGTCATCAGCAGAGAAGATTCGTCCTGCAGCAGATGGAAATGAATACAGAGACCCAACCAGACATGATGCAGGGAATAAGATAGACCTTGGAACACTCAGCCCTAAATAGGAGGCCTCTATTAAATCCCTCCCTTCAAGGCTCAGACAATCCAACAGAAGAAGAGACAGAAAGAGTATAAGAGTCAGAGGGAGTGGAGAACATCTTGAAAACAATGCCCTCTAACTCAACATGATCAATGTTTATGTGAAATCATGGAGACTGAAACAGCATGCACAGGGCCTGCAATGTCTGTACCACGTCTTCTGAATATATACTATGGCTTCCAGTTTAGTGTTTATGAGATTTCTAAGTGTGCGAACAAGTGGGTCTCTGATTCATATGCCTTCTCATTGGCTCTTTTCCTTCCGTGTCTTTGTTTTTTTCCAATTTCAATATATTATGTTTTTTTTAACATTTATACTATATTTGATTCTTATTCTTTATAAGCCTGTTTATTTTCTAATGAGAGACTGAATGGCAGTCAATTTTGATTGGAGGGGAGGTCAGGAAAAAAGCAGAGAGGTAGAGGAAGGGAAAATTGTAATCAGGACATGTTCTGTGATAAAAAAAAAAAAACCAAAAACCTTGTGATGATATTTTGTTGTATTCTAACAGAACTTGCCTTAAGATCAAAGGACAGACCCAGCCAGAGTTAGCCACAGAAGTCAAGCAGTGGTGGCACACACCTTTAATTCTAGCACTTGGGAGGCACAAATCCATTTGGATGTTCTGTGAGTTCAAAGCCACCCTGAACTACACGAGATTAATTCAGTTTAAAGGAGAAACAGCCAGGTAGTGGTGGCACACACCTTTAATTCCCGCGCTTAGGAACACACACCTTTAATTCCAGTATTTGAGAATCACACACCTTTAAAACCAGCACTAGGAATGTTGAGACAGGAAGAAACACGGTTGGGCAGAGAAAGGAATGTAAGGTGTGATGAAACAGGAATTAGGTCTTTTTGGCTGAGGACTCAGAGGCATTCAGTTTGAGGATTTATGGAAACAGGATTTTCTGTTTTTATCTGAGTAGCTGGCTAGTCGAAAAGTGGCTGGGGCTTGTTTCCTCTGATCTTTCAGAATTTACTCCAATATCTGGCTACGAGTTTTTATTTAGGGTTCGTGCAACAAAATCTATTTTGAATAGAAGGAAAAAAAATCTAGCAATAAAATGACTCCTACTGACATTTTGCTATACTCAGAGATCATTGCCTTGCTCTGCCACTATAAGAGAAGCTTCTTCCTGTAGCAGATGGAAACATACACAGACACCCACAGTCAGACATTATGTGGAGAATGAGAGACTTTGAAACTCTCAGTCCTCACTGGAATGTCTTCATCAAACCTCTCCCCTCTGGGTTCAGGGAAGCCTGAATAAGAGGAGGTAGAAATAATGTAAGAGCTAGAGGGAATGAAGGACACCATGAAAATAGGGCCCTCTAAATGAGAATGATACATGCAACTCCAAGTCTGAGGCAGCATGCATAGAGCTGGCCATCTATTGTTCTTCACCATATGGAGTCCAAGAGCTGAAAGAAGAACTGAACACATCCCCAGACCTACCACAGAACCAATTTCCAATTGATAGTCACTTGCAAATGAAAATTTACTTTCTTCCAGTGGAGTCTCACTGGGGAAACAATCTGCTCTCTAGGGTGGATGGCCAGCTGTTGGTGGCTAACAGAAAACAAACTCAAAGGCATATTTAGAGGTTTCTTGTTTCATGTCATTTCAAGGCCTTTCCTTTTTTCTTTTGAATTTATCGTATTATTACTGTTCTTTAAATTTTATTTATTTATATGGTTCTTTTTGTTTCATCCTAAAGCTCCTTTGTATTCACTTTATGGTTACTAGGTTACTGTTTTTATGGGAGTTGTGAGTGTGTAAATGAGTGAGTTCGTTTTTTGTGCCTTTTCTTAGGCTCTTTTCATTCTGTTTGTTTATCCAATTCTGATGTGTAAGTTTTTGTTATTTTATTTTATTTTTATTCCTTAGAAGCCTGTTCATTTTCTAGTGAGAGACATAAAGGGGGGTGAATCTGGATGGAATGTGAGGTTGGAGGAACTCTGAGGAGTAGAGAGAGGGGAAAACATAATCAGGATGTATTTTGTGATGAAAAGTATCTATTTTAATACATGTATATATACACATGTATTTTCTTTTATTGTATATATTATACAAATGCATACACATTCCAAATTTAAAAGTCCCCATAGTCTTTAATGACTTTAACACTTTAAAAGTTTAAATTCTCTTTAAAATTCTATTATTTCCTAGCTATAAAATCAAAAAGCATTTACATACTTATTATTCCAAAAGTGAAGATCTAGAGTACAGTAAATGAATAAAATGGAAATCCAGTTGTGCAAATACTAAATACTTTAGCCCAATGTCTGACATCTGGGACATCTTGCCACCGATGGGCTTGTGCAGCCTTACCTCTCCTGTTTGACCTTCATGACACACAACTTTCCTCTTCAGCTTGCTTCATTGTACACTTGCCGTGCTCCTTTGTGGACATCCCACCACCCTGGCAACTCCAATAGCCTCGGGTCTCTATTACAATGGAGAGAAAAGCCACTTACAGGAGGAAGTTCATTTAGCCCACAGTTCCAATTTATAACCTTTCATTGAAGGAAAATCAAGAGTAGTACTCAAATCCACCATCACAAAGTGTTTACAGTCAAGAGCAAAAAATAAATAAGTGAATTCATGTTGCTTGCTAGATTTCTTCACCTTATATAATTCAAAGCCCAGTTCAGGAAATGGTAAATAGTATGGGCCAGGACTTTTACCTGAACAATCATGGCATTCCTGTGCAGACATGCAGAAAGCCCAACCTTAATTAGATAATTCCTCATTAAGTTTTCCTAAGTGATTCTATTTTGTGTCAAGTTGACCATCGAAACTATCTGGCACACATTTCAATGATAATTATCCCATTATTATTGGCTTCCTTAGGAAGACTGGTCAAATACACTAGAGTACACAGATTTGAGTAAGCTGCTAACTGATTGAATGAACAGAGATACCAAAGAAAACCTTACAGTCTGAGTAAATTTATATACAAGTAATGTAAGATGTACACAGTGCAGATTTATAAACTGGTGTGCTTTGTTTTTCACAGTAATTGACCACCTACCAAGGAGCATTATAATTACCATTGATATGTTAATGTTCACTCCAGGGAAATGAACACATTAGTTTGCATTTACAAGAGAAAGAATTCTCTTGCTTCCACACTTCTGCATTAGCTATTTTGAGATGAAATAGAGAGGTGGGTACTATTTCTCTGACGATTTAACTCTGTGTCCCCTTAATACAGCTATAAGGAGACTGGCACTGGAAAGACCAAACAGATCTTATTTTCTTCCATTTTTGTCTGACAAAATCACTTAGAAGTCGTGGGCACACTGGCAATGGAGTCCAAGATTCCTGTAAGGTTGACCTTGATGTCTACACTTCAAGTAGTTATTTAGGAATTCAGTCAGCCCAAATACTTAGTAAATTGAAGAACAGAGAGACCTCTGATTTTCATACCTACGTACATATAACATATGTAATTATTTTGATGATCAGTTAGAAATTAATGAATGTACTAAGATTATAGTAGAATATTTATATAGTAGACATAGAAAGACTGGACACATTTTAATTTTCAGAAGCTTAAAATTATGACCTCTAATTGTATTATGAATTTGTAGTAATATGAATGACTAAGTATGCAATGCTTTGAAATCAATTTTGGGTAATTCTGCCTTGATCCCAAATAAGTACTAAGAAAGATTTATGACATGGTTTATTTGTAATGTTATGTTGTAGTTACAATTTGGTGTCAGGCATAAAATAAACAATGTAGATCCAACTAAATAAAAAAATTAGACACTGCATAACACACTGAATCATGTGAAAATGAAAACTCATGAAATGTTTTAAATTAGAAATAATTTTATTCAACACAAAACTTTTATGTGAACCTAGCTATGTGAACTTGCTTTTCAGTGCAATGCAATTAGATATATAATAAAGGTGTGTGTGTAAAAGTAATAAAAGTGACAGCCTTTTGAGGGGAAATTACTTAAGAAAAAAAATAGCAGCCCTAAGTAGGAGCGGTGATTCAGGCTTCCATTGAGTTTGCATGTTTGCAACAAAGTGTACCATAAAGACACTTAACTAGACAATTCAATTTGTTAAGAAAGAAAGCTTTGGTTACAGTTTGCCACTTTGGTCCTTTCATTATTCAAAATTATTCTAGTTTTTTGATTTATTATTTTTATTTTATATGCATTGATGTTTTGCCATGGCTGTTGGATCCCCTGGAACTGTAGTTACAGACAGTTGTAAAATGCAATGTTGGTGCTGGGAATTGAACCCAAGACATCTGGAAAAGAAATCAGTATTCTTAACCACTGAACTACAATGTAGTTTTGATAAATCACCTGTATAACCTACTTCAATGACTTAACTGTTCTGGCTTCCTAGAACTGGAAACTATTATAGATACAGACTTAAATGATAAATACTGAAGTCGAAATCTGTTTACAGCATGGCGAAGGTAATTAAATGTACTAATGTGTCTCTCTAATTGCCTCCTACTAAGTTTATTTCTCTAATTATGCAACAAATGCTTATTAAATGACTATTACATACAAGATGCAGAATATAATTTATTCTGACAAAGCAGAAGTAGCATCCATTTCATTGGCTGGATGATTAATCCTAATCTTTGCTCCATGTCCCTGTGACCATCACATGGAAATTTTGGTCAGAAAATGTCAACTATAGAAAATATTTAAGATTGTATTATTAAGGTATAATAAACATAAAAGGGACTATGGGGAGTAAAGTCTACAAAGGCTAGTTGGTGACTAGAGATTATAACTCAATAATTGCTTGCAATATTGTAGCAATCATATGGAGACATGATAGATTGTACTCAATAATTGCTTGCAATATTGTAGTAATCATATGAAGATATGATAGGTTGTATTAATCATATACTAGTCCTACTTATACTGGTCCTCCTTATTTACTTATATACATCTAGGGACATAGCCGTATGTTCTACAACTCATATTTTCTTTAAATTAGTGGTTATATGTTAAAAATATCTTATTGCCTGATCATAAGAAATTAATTTAGAAATGAAAGTTCTTGGTGCTATGGAACAATCTTTTTGTACACTGTCAATATGCATTACTCCTATTGTTTAATAAAGAGCTGGCTGGCCAATGACTAGGCAAGATTTTCAGAGCAGAGAGCATGCTTAGGAGAAAAAAAGGCAGCCTCAGGAGTCCAGAGGAAATGCAGATAGAACAGGAGATGGGCATGTAGTACCCTAAGGTACCATAAGGCACCCTGCCATGTGATAGAATGTAGATAAGAAATATGGGTTAATTTAAGATGTAAAGACTAGTTAGTAATAAGCATAAACTATTGGTCAAGAATTTATAATTAGTAATAAGTCTCCCTATGGTTATTTGGGAGTAGTTGGAGGGACAGAGATGACTGGTGGTCCTGGTGAAAAATTCTGCCTGCACTGGTATAGTTTAAGCTTGTTAAATGTACCAATTTTATTATATTCTAATAGGACCAGTGTAATGGAAAACCTAACTTATTTAAAGCCCTGTTACTTACTAGATTCATGAACATTCAATGCTATCATTATCCTGTAGATGCTTAAAAAATAATTCATTAAGAGTTTATTTTAATGTGAATGTGTGGGTTTGTTGTGCTCAAGTACAAATTTTTATAATCTGATTTTTTTTCTAGGCTCTTTCAGGCTTCATGAAAAACTTGCCTAGACACAAAGGACTGAGATAATTCTCAGTGAAGGGATTCCTGTTATTTTTGTATTTAATATCTCTAATAGTTAAACAGGAAGGAAAATGTCCACTCATAATTCTCATGACTTGAATATAATTAAACATATAGATTAAAGAGAGTAAAATTTAAAATGTGTTTGTTATATCCAAAATACAAGGAGACAAGCATATCCATAAGCAGTTTTCTTTTTATGGTCTTTTATATCTTCAAAGTGTCCAGAGAAACATTCACATTTCAGAATAAGAATATATGGAGGACAGATAGATAAATGAGTATATATTTTGAGAAATCACTGGGCAATTAGGAAGTGGATTTCTGAGGTGTGTGCCCATTATAAACCTAATTCCTAAAATCTCACTATCTTGGCAGAATGAGAAGTGTTCCTTTCATCACCCTGGTGTTCTCAGCCACCTGTGACTGCTGAGTCACTGATAGTTCACTTTATAACTACTGTGGTGTAGAAACCACAGTTATTTTCCAACTCATTATGACATCTGTGTGTTCTTCATTGCTTTTATGCCTGACAGTCTTGCCTAATTGAGTAGGATAGAGTATCTTGCTTTAATCATGCAATAAATGTTTGCTAAGTTTGTGAATAATGCATGGGAAACTATGGGTACATTAAAAATATTTTTCTTGCATGAGCCTTCCAGGAATTTTTATTCTGATTGTGCATTTGATATCAACATCTACATATGAAAAATTAACTAATGTAATAAGACAATTATGTGCCAGATGTCATAAGCAGTATGTTATTAATTCTCAAATTAAAACAAAATGCTGGTTAGGCTTCTTAATTGATGGAAAAGCATGTCAATGTTTGGGTATGCTACTCTCAGGACTTCGCTCCTAATATATCCATTAAAAGCACCCCAGGCTTTGTTAACAAAACTGTTTCTCTTCCTACATATTAGCTTAAACAAGTATGTTCATAAAAATATGTTAAATGTATTTTAATGATATTTTGTATTAATTATTACTATGTTGTATACTTTTTTCTAGATTACAACAAAAAAACTTATTGAGTTGCAGTTTGCTAAGACATTCCTTTATGCAATCACAAAAATCACACTATAAGAAATGCAAAATCAATTATTGCAGTAGCACAGAGTAGTTATCAGGAATTACTATAGTTTCTCAGTTGTGAAGTCCTACAAAAGAAAATAATTTTAGAGACTTGAATCACAAAAATTTTTTGGTCCCTTGATATGAAACTAAGTTCACTTTGTAGTGTTTATTATATCTGATACCACCCACCTTTGTCTGTCCTCATGATGCTTAGTCTAAGATGTTTATCACTAACCCTTCCATGTACTGTATCTCTCCATAATACTGTATTCCATATCGCCATCTTTGGGAGATCTGCTTAGACTTGTCTATTGTTGTTGCCCTTGTTCATATCATATTTATAATCAATCATTAAATTAAAATCTGATGACCGTGAAAAGGTGTTCAAAATGTAAAGCAATTAATAACTTAATTGAAATTTTTATGGAAATGTATAAGGTTGAAAATGCAAATCAACAACTCTCAGAGGATGCATCTCTGAATGGTTGGTAAGGATGGGGTGAATAAGGACTGGACCAAGAAGAATGCAAAATATTTTCTTCATTGTTTTTCAACATTAGATTAATTAAACCATCATAAGTCAAGACTTTTGTAGTTTTCTATATCAAATGTATTTTATTGGTTTTTTTTTGAAAATTTTCATTTTAAGAAGTACATAGGAAAGAGGTTCTTATCAGTTGCTTAATGTTTGTACTTACAGTTTTGATTCCACTCTTTCTAGGTTGCTAGGAATTTTTTGACATTATAAACATAAAATCTTTGTGATGAAAATTTCACTAGCTACAGAGGAATTATGACAGAAAAGGGATTAAAAGACAAAATTATGCAATTAAAAATCCCCACATTTCCTACCTAATATATTGCATTTCTGTTACTAAGCATTTTTTGAAGCTGTGATCTCAGGGAATATAATGCTCCTCAACTGTATTCATTGACTCATCTTTTCTGGAGAAAACGATTGTTCCTCCTCTCACTGACTCATTCATCCTGAAAGGGAACTTTGGGTGCCTGTTATGTTTTATGCACTATGCTATTTGCTCAGAAAATGAAAGGTACAAGTTTTTTTTTTTCCCCCAAAGGAATGATTACTCAGAGCAGGTGGCCTAATTCTAACTTGACTCATTCCATTTCACATATTTATGTCTTTCTTCTAGGGAAGAGAAGGAATTTAAACATGACAATTTTTTTCTTTATTTTATGCAACTAGGTTGGTTTTGTATAACACTTTGGAGATGGTTCTACTTCAGAGAAGATGAACCAATAGGGGCATCTTGTACATCTTCAGTTATTAAACAACTGTCTATGAGCTATGTCAGGACTTTATATGGAGAACTGCCATTTGCTTGCATTCTCAGGAAATTTTGGTTAAAATATCAGTAATCTAGGATAGACCATTTCACTAAAAGAGACATCAAGTTCTGAATGCTTTTGCCTTCCAATATTTATTGAAATAATGTTATTTCTGATTTTTTTGTAAGTTCATTAGTCTATGATTTTAAACTGTTAACTGGTTCATTCAGAATTTTTATAGAATGATTCAGATACTGTATTTCACGATTTTAAAGAAGGCATCAAACACTACATCATTTCTTCTTTGTTAAGGGGGAGTGAGACTTTGTGTCCACTTTTCCTTCTCAGTAATTTTGTCTGGTTTGAACTTTTGTAGGTCTGGTTCATGATTTTGTAATCTCTGTGACTTTATATGTGTGTGTCAGTCATGTAGTGTTTGGAAGATACGGTTTCCTTTGTGACATCCACCTGGAGGAAAGGGGATTAATAAAGACATCCTATTTAGGTTTGAGTGCTCCAGAGTCTTATACTCTGTCTGTCTGTTCCTTTTGTGGATTTTTGTGTTAATTACCATCTACTTCAATAGGAAGCTTCTCCAACAAGGGTTCACTGGTATACCAACATGTCATTAGGAAAATTACCAGGATAATAAAAATAGGCTTTCTTCTATGTCCATGGCATATATAGGGTTAAGTTCTTGATTTTTATCAATGTCAGGTATACAGTCCATCTAATGGCATGAACATAAAATTCAATAAACAAATAGTCTGTTACTCACATAACATTTTTATAACTATCTCACCAATATATTTTCCAGGCAGATGTCTTTTATAGGTCACAGCAATTGTAGATAAGTGATATTGATGCTTATTTTGCTTCTTTTTTATATGAGTGAAAATGATTCACATAAAACACCTCTATGATGAAGAATACAAAGTATGTATATTCCTATTTTCTAAAAATTATTCAATTTTTCTTTCCTTTCACTGTTTGTCCACGGCCATCTGTTTTGCATATACTTTGAAATGGCAAAAAGAGAGATGCCCAAAGTGAAAATGTCGTAAGAGGTCTATCCATTCCATAGGTGGGAAAATGAGCCTGTCACAAAGTAAATTGCTTACTCTTTTGCTTATTCTGCTGACTGCTAACCTAACATAACAATCATTCCAATTATTTTTATTTATTAGATTATTTAGAATATGTCTTGCCGGGCGGTGGTGGCGCACGCCTTTAATCCCAGCACTCGGGAGGCAGAGGCAGGCGAATCTCTGTGAGTTCGAGGCCAGCCTGGGCTACCAAGCGAGTTCCAGGAAAAAGGCGCAAAGCTACACAGAGAAACCCTGTCTCGAAAAACCAAAAGAAAAAAAAAAAAAAAAGAATATGTCTAATGGTAAATACATAAATAGTGAAGATTATCATTTTAATATGAATTACTGGTGTGTTATTAACCATTAGGATATTTGTTATGGAGCAAATGAATAAAAGTATGGAAGGAGGCAAACTCAGTGTTATTGTTTTCTGCATCTACAATCCTAAGGATCTCTATAATAAAAAAAAACAAAAAATATTCATAAACTAGTACATGAAATACTGAAGCAAGCACACATAAACCCTGACAACTAACACAGGATCAAAGGAAATCAGTAGAGAAACAGTCTTACCACAAATCATTCTAAAACTGGTAAAATGATGCAGACCTTAAAATGATTAGTGGTGTCACTAATCGTGAGGTGGCAGAAAGATTAAGGAGACAGAATGCTCCTTGGTTAATGAAAACAAACTGTAGTTTATTGAAGTGCCAACAAAAGTGTGAGCATATGTTGTTACATAAAGTATCTAGAATATCCTTTAATGGCTCTGGTATTGAAGACACAGTGCCCATCTTGTCATACTGTTGGGATGTTGTGAAAACTCTGAGAGATTGTGCAAAGTTGCAGGTGAGATTTTGCCACTGTGAGAGTAATTTTCAAAGATATATTTTCATCCTGTGCCTTACACATCATCTCTCTCTTCCTGTCTTCCCTCACTTGCTTCTGGACACCACAAGTTGAGTAATATTTCTTTTATTATGCCCTTCTACCTTGATTTATTCCTCCATAATAGAGAAAGAGTGGTTGAAAACTGAAACCAAGAGCCAAAATCAATCTCTCCTTCTTTAAATTGAGTTCTTTCTAATATTTTAAAAAATATCAACAGATATTTTAAAGTTATACCTACAGTCTCACTCACCAAAACCCAGGGCGATCTCTCGCTAGAACCCCACTGGTCAGGAAATCAGGTGGGTGATTTTCACTCTCCTTCCCATCCTTCAAGTTCAATTTCCTGGTCTCTCCCCCAGCTTGTTAGCTGGCAACATGCTTTGGCCTCTCATTTCTCTCTGTTCCCACTCCAGAGGGACTAAACACATTTCCTACAGCCTTCCTTTCTGAACCAATCCATTTGTGTCACCAGCCAAACCCTAAGGCATTAATACTGGTCAAGCTGGCCAGGCAATCTGGTGAGCTCTTCTCACTCTCCTCCCTACCTTCCAGTTTCAACTTCCCAGGCTTGTGCCCAGCCTTGTAGCAGAAGAACTTCTGCAGCATCTCCTTTCTCACTACCCCATTCTCAGGGAACTAAACAGATGCTCTGCTACAGTCTTTCTTCCTTATTCCATCCACTTGTCTCGTTCTCCAACTACACAAGACTCTCTCTGAACATCCACAGACCAGGCCAGGCCAAACAAGCCAGGGTATTAGATCCTCCTTTCAGACCACGTCTTCCTTCCTCCTGTGAACAATTTCACCTTTCCCCTACCAGCTCATCCCCACTTCTGCATGTTATCTCCCAATGACAGGAAAGAAGTTCCAACCTGGATCCCCAGTGACCAAACCTGGCAGGGTATCAGAAGTGTTCACTACAAGAAAGTTTTCAGGCACCACACCCTCTTAATTTCCTGATAGGGCAATAGAAACTGAGGAATGAAACATCTGCCCAACAAAGAAAAAACAAACAAACCGATATCAATGCCTAGAATTTCATCATCCTAAACCAAGATGCCTAGAAGACAGCATAAAAACACAATCAATAACAGCCAGGACACTTTGTCTCCACCTGAATCCAGCTACACTAAGATAGTAGGCCCTGAGAAATGCAATATAGCTGAAGACAAGGAGTTCAAAGTAGCTATTATGAATATGATCGAGGACCTTATGGAAGATATGAATAAACACATTAATGAAATCTATGAAAATACAAACAATGGAATTAAAAAAAAAAACAGTCATGAATGTGAAAATAGAAACAGTAAAGACTATGTAAACTGAGGAAAAACATAAAATGTAAAATTTAGAATCTAAACAGGAATCCTTAGGTAAGTCTCACCACCAGAATACAAAAAATAGAAGAAAATGCCAGGCACTGAAAACAAGATAGAACAAATGGATACATCCAAGATAATCCACCATATTTAAGTAGGCTTCAGACTAGAGATGTAAGGATGGTTTGACATACATAAATTGATAAATGTAATCTACCATATTAACAGACTGAAAGACTAAAACCATATGATCATCTTAATAAATCTAGAAAAGACCTTTAAAGTGCCCAAAATCCTGTAAAGACTAGGCATACAAGGGACATACCTCAATATAATAGAGATTTACAGCAACCTGCCAGCAAAAAAATCAACCTAGAAGGAGAGAAAGTCAAAGATATTTCACTAAAATCAAAAACAAGACAAGGTTATCCAGTCTCTCCATAGCTACTCAATATAAGTACTTGAAGACTTAGCTAGAGCAATAAGACAAATGAAAGAGATTAAGAAGATAACAGGAAGTGAAAAAGTCATAGGATCTTTCTTTGAAGATGATATGATAATAAACACCAATGACTCCAAAATTCCATCAGGAAAACCCTACAGCTTATAACCATTTTCAGCAAAGTAGCAAGATACAAAATTAACACACAAAAAATGTGTAGCCTTGCTATATATAAATGACAAATAGATTGAGGATAAAATCAGGTAAATATTACCTTGCATAATACCCTCAGAAACATAAAATATCTTGAGAAAATGCTAACCAAGCAACTGAAAGACTTGCATAACACTTACCTTAAGACAATAAAGGAAGATATCAAAGAAAATAACAAAAGATGGAAAGATCCCCCATACTCATGGATCAGTAAAATTAATATAGTAAAAATAGCCATCCTAACAAAAGCAATCAAGAGATTTAATGCAATCTCCATCAAAATTCTAAGACAATTATTCTCATAACTTGGAAGTATGAATTTCATTTTCATATTGAAATACAAAAAAAAAATCCAGGATATCTAAAACAATCCTGGATAATAACAGAACTGCAGGAGCCATCAACATCTCAGATCTTAAATTGTACCAAGGAGCTATAGTAATAAAAACAACATGCTATTGGCACAAAAACAGGTACATTGATAAACAGAATCGAATTGAAGCCCCAGATGTCAATTCTCACACCTTTAGACACCTGATTTTTTTTTAAAGAAGCTAGAAATACACATAAAAAAGGAATATCTTCAACAAAGAGTTCTGGTCAAACTGGAACACTGCATATGGGAGAATGCAAATAAATCAATACATATTGTCATGCATGAAGTTCAACTCCAGATGGATGAAAGACCTTAGCATAAGACAGATAAGCTGCTTATGGTAGAAGAGAAAGTGGGGAATAATCTTGAACTTATTGGCAAAGGAAAGGAGCTTCTGAGCAGAATTCTGATAAGAGCAGCAACTAATAAATATGACATCATGTAACTAAAAAGCTTCTGTATGGCAAAAGGACATCATCATTCAGGCAAGGAGCAAGGCTAAAGAATTGGACCTATTGTTGAAGATAGCACCTACACAATCCATTGAGAATGAGAAGTGGAGCTGATACCTACCAGAAGTCTTCACCCCTACACATTGCACGATACTAAAGTATAAAGGTAAACACTAATCCTACAAAACTACATACCAAACTAAGTAAATATGAAACTACAAAGTGTTTGATTTACAATGGTGACCTCCATGCAAGTGCAATGGAGGCACAATGCTTGTAGGAGTAATCAACTAACATCTGATTGGATATAAGCCCCATTACATGAGATGAAACCTATTCCTAACACTGCATGGGTGGCCAAGAATATTAAACTAGATAGGTCAAAGACCTAGCAGAAAACCAAATGCTACAACTCTATAAAAGGAACATAGATAGCAGTGAAATGACTTCTAATGACATTCTACATACTCATGTCTTTCTCAGCCACAATGAGAAAATCTTGATACTGCAGTAGATAGACTAAATATAGAGACTCACAGCTAGATAATGTGCAGAAAATGAGTTACCTTGGAAACTTGATCTTATTTGGGATGTGGCCACCATCAATTTGATGCCCTGAAGTCCACGAGAATCCTGTGAAAGATGAGAGAGAAAGATTTTAAGAGCCAGAAGTGATGAAGGACAACAAGAGACACAAGGCCTTCTATACACAGTAGGACTGATGCTCATAGACACAGAGACTGTGGCAGTATGCACTGGACCTGGACAGGTCTGGTTCTGATAGAATCCTAGTGCTGACAGTTGGACACAATTCCACATCCCTAACCCAGAAGCTATCTCCAAATGATAGCCACTCACAGAAGAAAAAATAGTTTTCTCCTTCAGAGTCCACTGACATACAAATCACTTTTAAGGCCAGGTTCTAATTCAACAGTAAATGACCAACACAAAGTGAACTCTGTGATATTTTTGGAGGTCTTCTTGTCTCAAAATGCTTTGTGTGGCATCTTTTTCTTTCTTATCCTAACAAGGTCTTTTCCTTACATACTATGATTTCTGATTTTGTGGAGGATTTTTTTTGGATTTAAGAGTTTACTAATGTATATGTCTCTGTGTCTGTATGTGTTTCTTCTGCTTTCCTTTGGATATTTGTTTTCTTGTTTGTTTGATTTGTCCTATTCAAGTCTGCTTATTTTAACTTTATCTTATTTTAATTTTTTCTTTTTCTGTGTTTAATATGTCTGGTGTTTTTTTTTTTTTTTCTGACCAGAGAGTTTATGACATATGTAAGTATGTGAATTTGGGTGGGTGGGAAGGATCTGGGAGCAGTTGTGTGAGGGGGAACTATGATTAGAATATAAATAAAACATTTCAAGTATCTTAATTTAAAAAGACATGGAATTCTCTTGAGATGAAGCACCTGAGTTCAATGCAATTACTCCTTGTCAATGAAATCTTACATTTACAAAATAATCTACATACAAATGTTCATAGAGTGTTGGAAACTTTGATAGATGTTTGGTAGTTGCAAACTCTACTTTGGTAATTACATCATAGAATAATGATTCTCAACCTTCCTACTGCTGCGACTCTTTAATACAGTTCCTTGTGTTGTGATGACGGCCAAACCATAAAATTATTTTGTTGCTACTTCACAACTGTATTTTGCTACTGTTATGAATGATAATGTAAATATCTGATATGCAGAATATTCAATATGTGGCCCCAAAGAGGTCTCGACCCACAGGTTGAGAAATGCTGTTATAGAAGACTCATCAGCATTAAAGATAATAGTGATATATGTGGTTGGTACAACCATGTCTAAAAGATTTGTTAACTAATAAAACAAATACTTTAGGATGACTTGGCCATCAAATCTCTGGAGATGCCATTTCTGGATCTTGCCATTATTCTGTGGGCACTGGGTTCTCATTTCGCATTTATACTTTGCATTGCCAAACATTAGGAACACAGTAATTAGAACCCGGTGTTACCACGGGCAGCAATGATGATGCATGGAGACCTCTGGTTTTAGTCACTATCTCCAAATCTCTCCAACATGAGTAGTGAACAAAGGTAGCGCCGCTTTACTAGTCTTTACTCGTGTTTTCAAATAATGAATCAGAGTAGCATCTTAAAAAATATGCAGCCTCTATTTACACATTTGGGAATACATATGCATACAAATAGGTGTGTATAATGACAATTAATAAAAAAAGAGGTCAAGTATTTGAAAGAGAACAAGAAGTGTTATATGGGAGGGCTTGATGGGAAGAAAGGAGAGGAAAATTACATATATAAAATCTCAAAAAAGAAATAATTGAAATTATTTTAAAATGCAGGTAAGGGGATTAAAAGACAGTAAATTCTAAGATACCCAGAGTTAAATATCAACACAAGAGAGATAGTAAAGTTAAAAGACATGATGTAGCTAATGCTTCTGCTTTCAACATGCTTCAAAGGGTTTGATGGTATTCCTTATTTTATCTGGTCTGACAGCATTTCTATGTGGATGATTCTACCATGTTTTTCATTCTTCACATAAGACAGTCAGGTACAGGAAATTCAGTAAATTTTCCTGAATACATAAGAGATAGATGGTGCAAGACTGTCCAGAAAGTACCCTTCAGAATCTTCTTCCCTATTAGAAACACAGACTGGCATCTGCTTCCCATTATAATTTCCTATAACCTCTATTCATGGGAAAGTTTCTCAGGTACTCCCCACATTCCCAGATCTTCCTATTCTTCTTCTCAGTTTAAAGATAACAACCCTTCCCTATACACACACAAATTAATACCCAAATAGATAGATAAATACTATAGATATATCTAAGCAAGATCAGCACTAATAATCCATATCAAATATTTATCCTTGCTTTTATAAGTTATAATTATTGCTACTACTGTCTACTTGCATTGGAGAAGACAAATTGAAATAAGCCTTATTTGTTAATTCTTTCAGTCATTTTTAACTGAAAATAAAAGATAAAAATGTAAATTTCAAAAGATTCCATATCATGTATCCTATTTATATGGCATATTTAAAATAACAAAATGTCAGAGATGAAAACAGATTCATCATTTCCAGGTGTGAGATAAAGGGTGTGGTAAGAAATACAATTATGAGGACAACATCTAGAGTTTATGAAGAAAACTATATTTTTTGTTTCCCATATGTAGGTCACTGGATTGCAAATATATGCCCAATTAGCAAAAAACTACACACACATGTGTGCATAAAAATTTATACATGATGCTTTGTGTATATAAAAATAGTGGGCCTAAGGATTTTTGTAAATGTTAGTATCCTTATTGTGATTTATACTGGTGTTAAAAAAAATATATATTTTCTACTTTGGTAAAGGAGGGGCAGATCTGAGTGACCTCTTTACAAGTTTTTATAAACAAGACAATAACATGCAAGAGTAACAGAAGCAGAATTAATTGTGTAATTTACTTCTCCTAAGCACCAAAAGAACATCTAAGCCGGGCAGCGGCGGTGGCGGCGGCGGTGGTGCACGCCTTCAATCCCAGCACTTGGGAAGCAGAGCCAGGCAGATCTCTATGAATCCTAGGCCAGCATGGGCTACCAAGTGAGTTCCAGGAAAGGTGCAAATCTACACAGAAAAACCCTGTCTCGAAAAACCAAAAAAAAAAAAAAAAAAAAAAAAAAGGAAAGAATCCTGCACCCAATTATGAAGTTTATTTTATAAAATTTGTTTCTTAAATACGTAATACATTTATCCATTTTTACAGCTTAATCTTCTTAAAGCATTGTTCACTGAAAGAATTACATGAAGATACAGAAATATTATTTGTGTAATTCAACCCCACTTTTAAAGTATACTTCTACAGATGTTATATCTGAATCATACACCTTCAAAACAATATCTCTTTAAGTGTCTGACATCTAGAGTCCTTAGTATTCAGCTATCAAAGTTTGAAAACTTAGGTTTCATTTACATTTTTAAAATGTACTAGTTTGTACCTGATGGGTTGTCTTTCTTTTTAAGAGATCTTCATCAGAGTAGGAGGGTCTTAACTATCATTTATGGGTCACATCAGTCTCCTTTGTCTTCCTTACTGATGTGTGGCATGAGAAGATGGTGAAATGTGATGCTGATAATAAGGACTTGCTTTTCTAGTCAGTGTTACACTGTATTGCATCTGGAATACATCTTGTTTCATATAAGCGTCTTCACTGCATGAATCTCTCTAAGCTGGAAACTCTGAAGCACAGTGGTCATCACAGGATTTACCTACTTCAGATTTTCTCTCAAATATGTAGACTGACAGATATTTTCTTTTGCCAATGAATTTCTTGCATTGAGAACTTACAAGGATTATTTAGAAGACAATGCTATGAAGTCACACTTTTTTAATTGATGAGCATATCATGGCCATGTAGTAGCTTTGGTATAGTTCTTTTTAAGTGGCTCAGATTCCATAATGCACCTTATGTGAAAGAGAAATCTGGTTCCCTTTAGGCCCTGTAAAGGGCAAGTCTTACTATCTTAAAATAAATCAATCATTTTAGATTTCTTACATATATTCAACTATACACATAAGAGTGCTAGAACATTAAATAATCAAAATTCAAAAATCTAGTCTTAATTTCAATATAAGTATAAATTAGCCACAAAAAACCTCTCTGAGTACTTTTTGTTGAAGATAACACCTATTATTGGTACCTACAAAGAGTCTTCATCCTTATATTCTATCATCTTTGGTTCAGGAAGATATTCTGCATGCTCTCAAAGGAGACACATAAACACCAACCCAGCTACAAATCCTTTGATATCTGTGCCAATGGTCCCATGCCTGCCTGCAGGATATGCTAGTACAATGGTTGCACAAAAATTTTTGGAGTAGCCAACCAATATCTGATTTACATATGGCCCACTCCACAAGATACAACCCACACCCAACACTCAAAGAGCCCTGTGAAAGAGGAGGCAGAGTATAGGATCTAGAAATAATGGGGGGCACCAAGGAAACAAGGTCCTCTAAATCAATAAGACCTATGTACATATGAACTTACAGAGACTTGAGACAGCATGCACAGAGACTGCATCTGTGCTTCGGATATATGTTATGGCTTCCAGTTTAGTATTCTTATAGGATTCTAGTGTGTGCAAATGAGTAGATCTCGTGTCTATATCTGTTAGCTGTGACTTTTCTTGGGGTCTTTTTCTTCTGTTTGTTTTTTCCTATATCAATGTGTTAGTTTTTGTTAGAAACTAACATGTCCCTTAGAAGCTTGTTTGTTTTCTAATGAGAGGCAGCAAGGGTGTGGATCCTGATGGGAGGGGACATGGGAAGGAACTGGGAGGAGTAGAGGGAGAGGAAACCTTAGTCAGAATGTATTATGTGGGAAAAAAAAAAGTTTGGTTTCAATAAAAGGAAAAGGAATGTGTGAGAAAAAAATGAGACTTTTGCTTCACATTGATTATTCTCCATTTCAATGCCAATCACAAACCTAAAATTCAAAATATGTAAATATTATCATGTTGACTAAGTGTCAACCCACTGACAATTTACATGATGTTTTGTAAAATTTCATAGAAATTTGGAAAAGAAAAACGGGACTCAAAATTCTTGGCATAATAATGCGTCTGTTTGGCTTGAACCTCCTATAATGAGTGCTGAAAACAGATTTCAAGACCAAGGGCAAGAGTGTCCGTCGCATTCTCAACTCTTGGTGGAACTCTGCACCTTGCACTCCCATCTCTCTTCACGATGCTCCTTGCACCAGGTTCCTGTAGAAGATATGGTAAGAACAACATCATTCACTTTCTATTTTGTATTCAAGAAGATTTTAGGAAAATGTGTGACAATTGGGTAGCAATTAGGAAGTTATTACTCATATATTATTTAATGCTTTTTCTTACTTAATTGATTTGAATTGTTTAATCTATTTTGTTAGTCAATCTTATTTTATCCCCAAATTGTGATATATAACCCACCTCTGAAGGAAAAACTAAAACTTTGTAACTTCATTGAAAATAAGAAATAGTACACTTGACCAGATTAACTTAAGAAACTTTCCAGCTTAGGAAATTATTTTTCCTTTTTTCATTTGTGACAGGGTTTCTCGGTGTAGTCCTGGCAGTCCTAGCTTTGTAGAATAGGCTGGCTTCAAACTCAAAGATCCTCCTGTCTCTGCCTCCCAAGGGCTGGGATTAAAGGCATGTGCCACCACTGCCAGGCTAAGAAATTATTTTTCTAAGGAGTGACAACCATGGAAATGTGAACAGAGGTCTGCTGGAAACTCAAAGTCTTGGCATAAGGAGTGATATATAGTAATGGCAGCTATCTGTTTACAATAAGAAAAAAAAGATGCACACTGAAATTGGAACAATCTATAATATAGCCAGCCAATCATCCTATCCTGAAGCTTTTTCATAGGTTAGAACCCAAATGCTTAGTGACTTGGGTTTCAGCACTTACTATAATTTTAGAATAGGTTATTTTATTCCTTAACCAAAATTTGGACAGCTGTCATTGTGGCAGAATGACTTATATACAGACAGAATTAACTTGTTAGATTCAGAATAAAAGCATAATACAATGCCATAGAGACATGTAAACAGCTGAAAGATTTTGTTTGTTTGAAAAGCTGAAATGGATTTTGTAAACATTTTAACTCTGGCACCTTCCAGGCATGAGCTGGAAATCTTATTCTTCTGTCACTTGGTGGGTTTACTTCATTCACTTATGAGTAGTTTTTTGTTTGCTTGTTTTTTCCTTTTATTTTATTTAACAATGCCATTCAGTACTACATATCAGCCATGGATTCCCTTGTTCTCCCCCCTCCAGCCCCCCTCTCCTTCCCCCCAGCCCACTCCCCATTTCCACCTCCTCCAGGGCAAAGCCTCCCCCAAGGACTGAGATCAACCTGGTAGACTCAGTCCAGTCCCCTCCTCCCAGACTGAGCCAAGCATCCCTGCATAAGCCCCAGGTTTCAAACAACCAACTCATGCAATGAGCAGAAGACCAGATAACACTGACTAGATGCCTCCCAAACAGATCAAGCCAATCAACTATCTCACCTATTCAGAGGGCCTGATCCAGTTGGGGGCCCCTCAGACTTTGGTTCATAGTTCATGTGTTTCCATTCCTTTGGCTATTTGTCTCTGTGCTTTATCCAACCTTGGTTTCAACAATTCTTGCTCAAATAAACCCTCCTCTTTCTTGCTAATTAGACTCCCGGAGCTCCACCTGGGGCCTAGCCGTGGATCTCTGCATCCAGATTCCTCAGTCCTTGGATGGGGTTTCTGGCATGACTATTAGGGTGTTTGGCCATCCCATCACCAGAGTAGGTCAGTTCCAGCTGTCTCTCGACCATTGCCAGCAGTCTATTGTGGGGGTATCTTTGTGGATTTCTGTGGGCCTCTCTAGCACTTTGTTTCTTCCTTTTCTCATGTGGTCTTCATTAACCATGGTCTCCTATTCCTTGTTCTCCTTCTCTGTTCTTGATCCAGCTGGGATCTCCTGCTCCCACAGGCTCTCTTTCCCTCGACGCTCACCCTTCATTACTCCCACTCATGTCCAGGTTGTTCATGTAGATCTCAGCCATTTCTCCGTCATTGGGCGATCCTCATGTCTTCCTTGGGGTCCTGTTTTCCAGGTAGCCTCCCTGGTGATGTCAGTAGCAGTCCAGTCATCCTTGTTCCACCTCTAGTATCCTCATATGAGTGAGTGCAAACCATATTTGTCTTTCTGAGTCTGGGTTACCTCATTCAGGATGATTTTTTTCTAGATCCATCCATTTGCCTGCAAATATCATGATGTCATTGTTTTTCTCTGCTGAGTAGTATTCCATTGTGTATATGTGCCACAATTTATTTATCCATTCTTCAGTTGAAGGGCATCTAGGTTGTTTCCAGGTTTTGGCTATTACAAGCAATGCTGATATGAACATAGCTGAGCAAGTGCTCTTGTGGTATGATTGAGCATTTCTTGGCTGTATGCCCAAGAGTGTTATAGCTGGATCTTGGGGGAGATTGATTCCCAATTTTCTAAGAAAGCACCATATTGATTTCCAAAGTGGTTGTACAAGCTTGCATTCCCACCAGCAGTGGAGGAGAGTTCCCCTAGTTCCACATCCTTTCCAGCATAAAGTGTCTTCAGTGTTTTTATCTTAGCCATTCTGACAGGTATAAGGTGGTATCTCAGAGTTGTTTTAATTTGCATTTCCCTGATGAATAGGGATGTTGAGCAATTCCTTAAATGTCTTTTAGCCATTTGAGTTTCCTCTGTTGAGAATTCTCTGTTTAGTTCTACAGCCCATTTCTTAATTAGACTGTTGGTTGTTTTAATGTCTAATTTCTTGAGTTCCTTATATATTCTGGATATCAATCCTCTGTCAGATGTGGGGTTGGTGAAGACCTTTTCCCATTCTGTAGGGTGTTGCTTTGCCTTGTTGACCTTATCCTTTGCTTTACAAAAGCTTCTCAGTTTCAAGAAGACCCATTGACTGATTGTTTCTCTCAGTGTCTGTGCTACTGGTGTTATATTTAGGAAGTGTTCTCCTATGTCAATGCGTTCAAGACTACTTCCTACTTTCTCTTCTAGCAGGTTCAGAGTAGCTGGATTTATGTTGAGGTCCTTGATCCACTTGGACTTAAGTTTTGTGCACGGTGACAGATATGGGTCTATTTGTAGCCTTCTACACGTTGATATCCAGTTATGCCAGCACAATTTGTTGAAGATGCTTTCTTTTTTCCATTGTACACTTTTGGCTTCTTTGTCAAAAATTATATGTTCACAGGTGAGTGGGTTAATGTCAGGGTCTTCAATTTGATTCCATTGGTCCACATGTCGGTTTTTATGCCAATACCAAGCTGTTTGTATTACTGTTGCTCTATAGTAGAGCTTGAAGTCAGGAATAGTGATGCCTCCAGAGGTTGTTTTATTGTACAGGATTCTTTTGGCTATCCTGGATTTTTTGTTTTTCCATATGAAATTGAGTATTATTCTTTCCTGATCTGTGAAGAATTATGTTGGTATTTTGATGGGGATTGCATTGAATCTGTAGATTGCTTTTGGTAAAATTGCCATTTTTACCATGTTGGTTCTGCCTATCCATGAATATGGGAGATCTTTCCATTTTCTGACATCTTCTTCAATTTCTTTTCCCAGGGACTTAAATTTCTTATCATATAGGTCCTTCACTTGCTTGGTTAGTGTTACCCCAAGGTATTTTATGTCATTTGTGACTATTGTAAATGGTGATGTATCTCTGATTTCCTTCTCAGCTTCTTTGTCCATTGTATATAGGAGGGCTACTGATTTTTTTTTTGAGTTGATCTTGTATCCTGCTATGTTGCTGAAGGTGTTTATAAGCTTTATCAGTTCCTGGGTGGAATCTTTGGGGTCACTCAAGTATACTATTATGTCATCTGCAAATAGGGAAAACTTGACTTCTTCCTTTCCAATTTGTATCCCGTTAATCTCCTTATGTTGTCTTATTGCTCTGGCTAGAACTTCAAGTACTATATTGAATATGTATGGGGAGAGTGGACAGCCTTGCCTCGTTCCTGATTTTAGTGGAATTGCTTTGAGTTTCTCTCCATTTAATTTGATGTTGGCTGTTGGCTTGCTGTAAATTGCCTTTATTATATTTAGGTATTTTCCCTGTACTCCTGATCGCTCCAAGACTTATATTATGAAGGGGTGTTCGCTTTTGTCAAATGCCTTTTCTGCTTCTAGTGAGATGATCATGTGGCTTCTTTCTTTGAATTTGTTTACATGGTGTATTACATTGATGGACTTTCGTATGTTGAACCACCCTTGCATCCCTGGGATGAAGCCTACTTGATCATGGTGGATAATTATTTTGATGTGTTCTTGGAGTCTGTTTGCCAGTATTTTATTGAGTATTTTTGCATCAATGTTCATGAGGGAGATCAGTCTGTAGTTCTCTTTCTTTGTTGTATACTTGTTTGGTTTAGGAATCAGGATAATTGTAGCCTCATAGAAGGAGATTGGTAATGTTCCTTCTGTTTCTAGTGTGTGGAACAATTTAAAGAGTATTGGTATTAACTCTTCTTTGAAGATCTGGTAGAATTCTGTGCTGAAACCATCTGGTCCTGGTTTTTTTTTTTTTTTTTTTTTTTTTTTTTTTTTTTTTTTTTTTTTGATTGGGAGACTTTTAATGACTGTTTCTATTTCCTTAGGGGTTATTGGACTATTTAATTAGTTTATCTGGTCTTGATTTAACTTAGGTATGTGGTACCTATCCAGAAAATTGTCCATTTCTTTCAGGTTTTCCAGTTTTGTGGAGTAGAGGTTTTTGAAATATGACCTTATAATTCTCTGGATTTCCTCAATGTCTGTTGTTATGTCCCCCTTTTCAATTCTGATTTTGTTGATTTGGATTCTCTCTCTCTGTCTTTTGGTTAGTTTGGATAAGGGCTTGTCTATCTTGTTGATTTTCTCAAAGAACCAACTCTTTGTTTCATTAATTTTTTGTATTGTTCTCTTAGTTTCTATTTTATTGATTTCACCTCTCACTTTAATAACTTCCTGGTGTCTATTCTTCCTGGGAAACTTTGCTTCTTCTTGTTCTAGAGCTTTCAGGTATGATGTTAAGTCACTAGTGTGAGATTTCTCCAACTTCTTTATGTGGGCATTTAGTGCTATGAATTTCCCTCTTAGCACTGCTTTCATAGTGTCCCATAAGTTTGGGTATGTGGTGTCTTCATTTTTGTTGATCTCTAGGAAGTCTTTAATTTCTTTCTTTATTTCTTCCTTAACCCATTGGTGATTCAGTTGAGCATTATTCAGTTTCCATGAGATCTTAGGTTTTCTGTAGTTTTTGTTTTTGCTGAAATCCAACTTTAAACCATGGTGGTCTGATAGAACACAGGAGGTTATTCCAATTGTTTTGTATCTGTTGAGACTTGCTTTGTGGCCAAGTATGCGGTCAATTTTAGAGAAAGTTCCATGGGGTGCTGAGAAGAAGGTATATTCTTTTTTTGTTAGGATGGAATGTTCTGTGGATATCTATTAGTTCCATTTGGGTCATGACATCAGTTAAGTCCTTTATTTCTCTGTTAAGGTTTGATTTGGGAGATCTGTCCAGTGGTGAAAGTGGGGTGTTGAGATCTCCCACTATTAATGTGTGGGGTTTTATATGTGGTTTAAGCTTTAGTAATGTTTCTTTTGCATATGTGGGTGCCCTTGTGTTTGGGGCATAAATGTTCAGAAATGAAACTTCATCTTGGTGGATCTTTCCTTTGATGAGTATGTAATGCCCTTTTTGATCTCTTTTGATTGATTGTAGTTTGAATTCTATTTTGCTGGATATCATGATGGCTACACGTGCTTGTTTCTTAAGACCATTTGATTGGAAAGTCTTTTCCCAGCCTTTTATTCTTAGGTAGTGTCTGTCTTTGAATTTGAGATGTGTTTCTTATATGCAGCAGAAAGATGGGTCCTGCTTTTGTATCCATTCTGTAAGCCTATGTCTTTTTATAGGTGAATTAAGTCCATTGATATTAAGGGATATTAATGACCAGTGATGGTTCATCCCTGTTATTTTTGGTGGTAGTGTGTGTACTTCTCTTCTTTGGGGTTTACTGCTGTGGCTTTATCTATTGCCTGGATTTTTGAGGGTGTATCTGACTTCCTTAGGTTGGAATTTTCCTTTTAGTGCTTTCTGTAGGACTGGGTTTGTGTATAAGTATTGTTTAAATCTGGCTTTGTCTTGGAATATCTTGTTCATTCCATCTATGATGATTGAAAGTTTTGCTGGGTATATTAGTCTGGGCTGACATCCATGGTTTTTTACTGTCTGCATTACATCTGTCCAGGTCCTTCTGTCTTTCAAAGTGTCTATTGAGAAATCGGGTGTTATTCTGATGGGTTTGTTTTTATAGGTCACTTGGCCTTTTTCCTTTGCTGCTCTTAATATTCTTTCTTTATTCTGTACATTTAGTTGTTTAATTATTATGTGGCAAGGGGACTTTTGGGGAGGGATCTAGTCTGTTTGGTGTTCTATAGGCTTCTTGTATCTTCATAGGCATTTCCTTCTTTGAGTTGGGAAAGTTTTCTTCTATAATTTTGTTGAATATATTTTCTGTGCCTTTGAGTTGGTATTCTTCTCCTTCTTCTATCCCTATTATTCGTAGCTTTGGTCTTTTCATGGTGTCACAAATTTCTTGGACATTTTGGTTCATGACTTTGTTGGCTTTAGTGTTTTCTTTGACTGATGAAGCTAGTTTCTTCTACTGCATCTTCAATGCCAAAGATCCTCTCTTCCATCTCTTGCATTCTGTTGGTTATATTTGCATCTGAAGTTTCCAATCATTTACTCAGATTTTCTATTTCCAGCTTTCCCTCTGTTTGTGTCTTCTTCATTTTTTCAATTTCCCTTTTCAGGTCTTGGACTGTTTCCTTTATTTGTTTCATTGCTTTTTCATGACTTTCTTTCAGTACTTTATTGTTTTCTTCCAGGACTTTATTATTTTCTTCTTATTTATTTGCCCTTTCCTCTAGTTGTTTATAGCATTCTTCACATTTTTTTGTCTTTTCCTCTAAACTCCCTTAGAGTTTTCTCTATGCTATAGTTTCTTGGACATAGTGAAAGTACAACATAATAAATGAAAACTGGCTAAGTAAAATTCCTCCCCAATGATAAAGACTGGAACATTCACCTAAATGTTTATTTTTTGAAAATTCTCACTCTTCCAAGGCATCCTAACTTCATCTATCTCCTATCTCCTGAGACAATAGGATGCAGTGTTCTTTTTTTTCTTTTTTATTTTCTTTCTTTCTTTCTTTCTTTTTTTTTTTTAGTAATGGGAGTTGCAGATTGTCTAAGGATCAGGTACATAACTTTTCATGGATTTTAGACATGGCTTTACTTTGATTTTAGACATGATTTTACATGGATTTTGTGTGTTGAAGATAAAAATTGGCGTGACCAATGCTCCCACAAGAATTAGAAGAGGCCTTTGTAGGAAGCAGGGGCTGATGGGTCAGGTTCATTTAAAACCACTTATGGCTGGATGAGTTGGTGCTCTAGTGATCAGGAATCTTGCCTCAGTTCACTGAAGCACTTCCAGCTCTGTAATGCTATTGAAAACCAACTTTCTTTCCCTTAGCTTTAATGGAATTATTTCTATTGCCTTGGTGAGAAAATTTAGAAAGCTACCAAAGCCATGTCTAGCCTTAAAGCAATAATACTGTATATTGAAGCACAGAGTGACTGTATATTTCCTTATCAAAAGATGTATTTATATATGTTACATAAGTCTTTGTAATTGCCTTTGGAAAGGCAATTAGAAGCAGGCACACTTCAGCTATCAGTATACATGACAACATGAAAGTTAAATTTATACATATTATGTACAATTCTGAGAAAAATAATCATCAAATAAAGCATTTCAACTTTTCTTCAAACAGCAATATTTCATTCTATGGAGTCTGCCCTACATTTTTAACTAAGAGGTTAAGTCAGACCTTAAAATTGACCTGTAAAGTGATATACTGGTATTTATATTTTAAAAATCTCTGTGATGTTATTAAAAGTTGTAGTAGTCAAAATGTGAAAAATTTAAAATGTAATGTTTAATATAATTTAATAAATTATCAAAGCATTACTTTTTCAATTTGAAGAGAATTGCAGGGTTTTAAATACAGCTTTGTTATAGCCCTTCCTATTCTTCAAGAACTGAGAATTTTCTTGAACAGTCAAATCATAGACATTTGAAAAAATATACATATATTTAGAGATATATCTTTTGCATTTTAAACTATCAGTTTCCAAAATGAAAAATTTATAATTTAGCAGCTAATTTTATTCTCATCAAATGTATTATATTACATTATTTGTGTTGTCACATTTTTGAATTTTTCTGTTATTGAGTCAGCATTTATAGAATGAGATTTACATCAAAATAAAACTGCAATAAGAATTTCCTCACATTAAAAGAAATGTGTTGTTTTGGAGATGGAAGGATATTTCTTGGACCAGTTTCTTACTTGGTTTTATGTGGTATTTTGAAAACATTTTGTCCTGTGTGTGCTTTGTTTTTTGTTCTGTTTTAAGTGAGAAGTCAAACATGAAGTTGGATAGGTAGTGAATTGGAAGGACTTACGGGAGGAGAATAAATATGATAAAATTTTTGTAAACAGAGTTAACAATATAAAACACTAAAAAATTTAAAAAATGTTTCTCACTGCCAAGCTTCTTCGTGAGTGCAAAATGGATCTTTGAAATCACAAGCTAGGGAACATTTTGAAGGTCATTGTGATGGGGCATCCTGGAGAAGATGTACCTATGAGATCAAAGCTACAGGGCACGGAGCATGGCTCCTGTTTGCCTCTATATGAGTTAGTGACTATGAATGTTTGCTAGTGGCAATGGTGGTCATTACCTTTTTTTTTTTGTTTGTTTGTTTTTTTTTTTTTTGTTTTTTAAATATTCCAGGTTAGATGGTAGCAGAGTGAGACAATCTAAATAAGTTGTCCTCTTTGAATGTCTTTTGTCATAGGATCTTTAAAACCTCTGTAAAAATGTGTGTCCTTTTACAAGCTAATAGGCCCCAAAGGACAGAAGATGGGTTCTAGAGTACACAGACCATTGATTCACAAGTACACTGCCACAATCTCTGGAGCAAAGTATGCCTTGCAGTCTTTTGTTGATACCATGCGTTGCTATCTCTTCTGTTGAAATTTTTGTTACAAATGCAAAAAAACAAACAAACAAAAAAAAAACATGGTATTGTGATTTTGTTACATGTAGTATTCGAAATAGAAAGTTAGATACTTCATAGGTAATTGTTACTTTCATCCACTGGTAGAATGTCTATTTTTCCCCTCCTTCAAGTGTCCCTGAATTACTTCTAACCCAGAATATCAGTAATTCCATTAGTAAATAAAATGACTTACATCAACACCCATGCTTTAAACACATAGTGGATATGACAGACTTTAATATTGGGAGTGCATAATGTTAACAACTATAATTGTTACTTTGGGGTACAGCAATTAAAACCCAGCTAAGGTAATTTTGCCAAATTTCTAGAACCAATTAGAGTCAATCAATGTGTTTAATCAAATTTCTTGAAATTCTAAAGTAAAATACAATTCCTTAAAGTTATGATGTGGGTTATGAAGAAATATCTAATTTGACAGAAGTTGAATTCATTAAATTTCCACTTCAGATTAAGAATGCAGATAGATCTATATAATCACACAAAACAAAATATACTACCAACTGTTGAAAGGCCTTTCTGGCTGGTCAGAGCTGGCAGTCTCTCATGGCCTGGCAACTTATTCCTAAAGATTGAGGACATGGAGACTCCCACTCTCCACAGCAAAACTTCCTGCCCTTATCTGGAGAATGTCCATGGGCGCTAAGGACTGAATTTATCTGAAAGCTGTCTCTAATCCAGATGCCTGGTTTATTGTTGCCTTGTCCCTTGGCACAGATTCCTGCTAGAAGACTTGTGCTAGGAGCTCTGCTTACAGAAACCTACAGCATTAATGAAGCCTGTGGTAGGTGTGGGCCACTTATTGCAAATTAGGGTTTGTCCCCAGGCTCCCCAATCCAATACATTCCTTATACTCTGGAATAAAGATGAGCTGATTCATTGAAGTCTGTCTCCCAGAGGGCTGTCTCCATCACATCCACAGATGTATAAACCCTGTTCTCAGATTCTGCTTCCTCCACCTTTGTGGATCAATGCAGCCAACTATCCTAAGGAAGAAGCAGAGCCACAAACAACTAACAACTACATTGTCTATTTACTTCTTCAAGAATAATGCCTATTTTACTAGTGCCTGCTCAGAGCTTATGTAAAATTAATCTAGAATATACTAATCCTGGTATACATCTTAAACTGTCCAGTAAAGATATCACTATTTTTAATTATTTGCTAATTTCTTCTCTTCTCTAAGTCATAGGGGGGAGGTGAACTTCATTATTCTTTCCAACTACAAAAAAACTTTAGTTTTCTAGAAGATTAAATCTTGATTTATTTAAATATATAATTATAATATACAAGTGATCTATTTAATGGATTTCTTATATAATTAAACTGAAGCTATTTTAAGATTCTTTACTATTTCAAAAATTATTATGAATAATCCAGTTTGTAAAATGACTTTACTTACCTAAAATACTAATAAAATAAAATGCAAATCTATTTATTGAACTTGTACAGAAAGCTAATTGTGGCTTGCTTGCAATTGGAGGGAGGGAACTGGGCACATAAGGAGGAAAGAATCTTGTAAAAGCTCTTGCGCTAACTTTGGGAGATGATCAAGTGTGCTTAACATGATTGCTGCAATGGTTTCTTGGCCAAACACATGGCTTCAAACTCATTTATTGTATCATTTGAACGTATGCAACTATACTTAATAAAGTTGTTTAAAAATAGGTGAAATATATTTCAAAGTTACATTTTCAAGTTCACTGTAATATGCTTAGTAAAACACACAAATGAAAAAACATAGAAAATAATAGTAGCATATGACAATGTTTATTCATGGACATATGAGAGAATTATTAATAAAGAGTGATGAAAAAATTTTTAATCCTAATGGATTTAAATGTAATGGAGTAAACCAGAGATTGGTTGAGAGAGAAAAAAAGTAAAACTAGACACTTGATTAGCATTGTGATTTAATTTGAATTTTTAAGTAGCGATGCCATTTTATTGATTTCTTGTTTAATCATAATTTTGTTAGTGACTACCATAGTTGTAGACCATGTAAGGTCAAATAATATTACCTTTGGTCTCTAGAGTTCTGGCTGTTTTAATTGAACATTAGAAAATAACTAGGCTTATGATTTTTAGTGTGTGTATTTTTTTAATGGAAGAGAAGGGAACATCTGGGGTATCATAAAATGAAAGGCAGGACTACAGAAATTATTCACACAACATTTTTCATTATATTGCTGAATGGCTTTCAAAAAAGTAGTATCTGTGCTCATTTGTACATTGAAGTTATAATATTTTAGATACATTGTAGCAATATCATTATACTCACATTTTATTTAGAAAAAACACAGTGGTGCTGAGGAGATGGCTCAAAGGATAGGAACACTTATTATGCAAACATGTGGATCTGATTTGAAGTTGCCAGCATAACACTAAGGACATTTGAAAAAAATAGGGAAACAATATATTTACTTAAAAAATATTCAAGTATTATGTAAATATATATCTATGTGTATATATATGTGTATGTAAACACACGCAAACACACACACTTAAATATGTCTCTACCCAGCTGTAAAGCCTGCAAACCACAATGATGATGAGCATAGCAATATAGCCCCAGAAATGCAATAGTGGTACTTATACTTTTGGAGTAACCAAAGCACTCTAGTTGAACTTGAAGATGCTCAACAGGAAAGAATTCATGTGCGGTACTCTAGACCCAATTACCTATGGCTGATGAGGTTATGGGCTCTAGAAGAAAACCTACTGCTGTCACGTTCTTGTATTAATACGATCTCTAATTCTGTTCTAAACACATGTTCTTACATTCACAGAAAAGTATACCAGGCACTCCTCATTGAAGAAGTCTCTTTTAGTTTTTGTTAGTTGGAGACTACTACAGAAATCCACAACTGGTAAAAAATGTTGAACACAGTTGTCTGTGTAGTGCCTCGCTGCAACTAATTTGTCTGCACTACAATCCTTACACCTAAGGCTTGGGGAACACGGAATACTCAAAACTTTGGTAAAACTATGTCTTACTAAACCTCAGCTTTGTAGCATGCTAACTCTTCTCTAAATGCTTTTCTGCAGCAGACCTAGGAACCCTGGCTCCACCTCAGCAGAGAGCGCTGAAGAGATCTCATGCTGCTAACCACAGCAATGTGGAGCTTTGTCTGCTACCTCCACAGACAAATGATGTTAAGTTATGCCGACTCCATGACTCTGTCAATTGGGGGAAAATGGCAACCTGTGGAGGCAGACATTTTCTCTATGAAATTCAAAGATGAAAAGAACTAGAATTTGGCTAACACTTAACAAAATGTTTCCTTAGTGAGTCAAACTTGAGGACAGCATTTCTTTTCACACTTCTAATTGTACAACCATGTTATGCTCTCTGAATTAAAAAAAATGATTTACATTCAGCCTACACAACACATGTGTTTATACTAAATGTAGATCTCCATTTAGTTTGTCAACTTAAGTGCAATATATAGCATTGTCATGAATATATAATATGCTATTCTGTTTCTAATCTTCCTTTGGAAGGCAGCTTACATTTATTTCCAGTGAGCCCACCTCCAATGCTTCAACTCTTCAGAGTCAGCTATGACACTTGCATATTTAGCTGTGTGTCTGTCTGTTAACTTTGCTTCTACAGCTACATTGTCATCTTAAGTGGAGACAGCATGATCTGCACTTACTGATTGAACTTGACATTCTCATACATATGGTATATTTGGGTAATTAATTGCTAATTAGAGAACAGTGTGGGTTGACTTAGCTTTTCTGCAGGATTATGGGAAAAGTATGCCTAAAGCTGATTTTAAATAAAATAGTCACTTTTACTTTGAAAATGTTAAATTTCATTTTCAGTCTTTATATTTTTGTCATTATATATATATATATATATATATATATATATATATATATATATTAGGATTATTCACAGATGCTTTAAGTTAATTTTATAATAATGATACTGTACCACTTATATAACCAGTCTACTGTTAGATATGATAAATATGGGTATCCTGACAACATTTAACTTTCATTAGATTTCATTATAGTTTTCATTCTATGGAGAGATGACTGAGATTGTCAGTTGGTGACCAGTTCAAAGAAAAAATAAAGAAATGTTTAGAGAAACAGTGTGAATGAACTCTGTCTGTCTGTCTGTTCATGCTCCTGGATAAGAAGTTTCTGCTAAAATCATATTTGTAATTGTTTTGGTGAAGAACTAGTGATCTACAAAGCAAGACATGTCCAATCAGAAAAGAAAAAGACTGACAAAAATCATATTCTCTAAAATAGTAAACTAAGGGATTGCTTTGGTCAGTGGGGAGTGAAGTTCCCAGGACACTGAGGGAAGGACTGTGTACAACTTCCCAGCAACTGAGCATGGCGATTCTCTGGAGTGGGGCAAGGCTGGGGGCACAGAGAGCAATGGACTTCACACACAGTTTAAGAGGCAAGCTGCAAGTGTTGGAGAAAGTTTAGTAAAAGAAAACAGGTTAGGATTAATGTCATTTGCCTGCTGTTATTTGAAACTCACATCTAGTCACAACATTCTAGGGCTTGCCTCAGGGGAAAGGAGAAACAGATGGTCCAAGCAAGAGAACATCAGAAAGTAAAGGTAGCATTCACTATAGATTAATCCATGCCTGCAAACACTGAAGGCTTCTGTCAGGGTAGTGACATTATCTAGTCACAACTATTCACTGTGGTAGGTATTATTAATAAGGCAATTTTCAAATAACAAAAGTTAAACTTAAGGTGGATAGATCTCATTTTCTAGTTGGAGGAAACAAATAATATAAGCAGTCCACAAGACTTCACATTAAAAATACTTAAAAAAATATAACATCTGACTGTTCATTTTGCTACAAAAACATACAAAGCAGTTAGTGACTTAGTAGATACTCTGGTTTCATCATCACATTAAAGT
Source organism: Peromyscus leucopus (assembly GCF_004664715.2). NCBI lineage: Eukaryota > Metazoa > Chordata > Mammalia > Rodentia > Cricetidae > Peromyscus > Peromyscus leucopus. The sequence continues at coordinate 49,385,987 of NC_051064.1, forward strand.
AAATGAGAAAAAAATCAATAGTTAGCAAAAATGTTAAATTTCTTTGTGATCACACTAGAATATTAGTGATGACATTAATGACTTCAAATAATATGAATGTTATTAATTGAGGTGTTACAGTGCAAGAGAGAGCATGGTTTATATATTAGTTTCAGAAAAGACTGGAGTAGTTTGCTGCAGGAGACATTTAATAATCATTTTTACTTTTGGAGACATTATAATTATTGAAAACCCTCTGTAGCATTTATAATTTCCCAGATTTATTTGCATGTTCATAATATTGAAAACTGTGATATTAAACATTCTACAACACTTCTTGCTAGAACTACTGTGAGAAAAAAATGGTTTCCAGCAACTAAATAAAGAAAATTCAAATGGAATTTTGATATTTCACTTGAGAATAGAATGATCAAAAGTTTCAAAGGATTCCTGTAGAGTAATTTCAGTATCATTTTTTTTAGAAAAAAATACTAAATTGAAAATTAACATGAATTTTTCTTGTTTCTTTAATCCCCATCATTAGTAGTAAATATATAACATAATCAAATTATCATGATCATGTTCTATATGAGACAAAATATGGGCATATTTAATAACTCCAGTCTTGCTGCAAGTCTGCATGAACATAATCTTCCTTGGAGCAACCCCAAGCCACAAAACATAAGTGAACTATTGGTAGAATTCAGTCACTGTGATCTTTAGAGTCATTTTTGTTCTAAAAACTACAAGGAGGTAAATTCAAATTTTGGATGGTTTAATATCATTTACTCAGTAGGCTAGATCTGGAATCAACAGAGAGATCAACTGTGAATGGGACTGTAACTTGTATCCATAAAGGATGAGCTGAGGGAAAACAGAACTTCAGTATGCATGGCACTCTCCTATGGGCTTGTGTCTTAGCCTGAATTAAAAGTTGGGGTTGGTGGGAAAAGAATCAAGCAGATCACCAGCATCCCCTCCTACTCTCTGTGGCCATACAATGTGCCTAAGGACATTATGCTCCCATCTCCATGTATGCTCCCTGCCCCCAACCCACAATGGACTGTATCCTCTTAACCTGTGAACCCAATAAGTTGTTTTCCTTGAAACAGGTTCTATCACTGCTATGAGAAAAGTAACTTACACAGTATCCACACTCTTGGGAAGAAGTAATGCAAATGATGACTGGTTGGTGAATCAAGATGCTGATTGATAACCAAGATAAACTCATAATGTTAAAAATTACCACAAAGTACATGAATGAGGCTTTGACACTTACTTGTTTTGTGCTATGACACAATTTTCTGCTAATATTAACTTTTATCGCATGGTTGCTATAAAGATGACAAATAATTGTAATGATGATAATGAAGAGCTTAGAAGAGTAGAAAACACAATGAAAAAATATATAGAACACTGTTAAATAGAAAATGTAAGAAGTTCACACATTCACACGGTATACATCTATAAAATAATTGTCACCAAATATATCTTTTATAAATTATGAAGCCTGAAGCAGCTAAAACAAGCCTTGTTGTTTTATTAACCCCCTCATCATTAAGCAAAGTATAATTTGATAAATCACATTTCTTTTTTTTTTTTTTTATTTTGGTTTCTTGAGACAGGGTTTCTCTGTGTAGTTTTGGTGTCTGTCCTGGATCTCACTCTGTAGACCAGGCTGGCCTCAAACTCACAGAGATTCTCCTGGCTCTGCCTCCTGAGTACTGGGATCAAAGGCATGGGCCACATTCACCAGGCTCCATAAATCACATTTCTAATAACAGTTTCCTTGGAATGAAGAACAGACAGATGCTATGGGAGGGGATAGAAACTTGGATAGTGTCTCTGTTTGGAATTTCTTCTCTATACAGCCATAACTGTTGATATTTGAACAGTTGCTCCAGAGTTCATTCATCTGTCTGAATTTGCAATATTTTATCCAGCTGTTGCTGAATTCCTTATTGGCTAAGGTAAAAGCCTTCTCAAACTGTGTATACTAATTTGGGCAAAAACATATTATGTATTCTATTTGAGGTTAGAGTACAGAATTAAGATGCATGAATTATAAAAGCAACAGCTAATTAATATTCAGCAAATATCTTGAATATAACAGATAGGAACATGAAAGGTGAATGAGATTAGCATAGTCTTGAACCTATGCTTGTGGGTTGGTTGTAAAACTTGCAGTGCTTCCTGTTGGGTTATACAATAGCACTGTTGAAGAAACCATCATCTGAAACTGCCTTCAGGAGGGAGTTAGGGACACAATTATGTTATTTTACACATGCATAGCCTGACACCTGCTGAGTGTGGTACAATGAAAACAGCCTCAAATCCTACTTGCCTTCATTAGATTCCTTATAGTTTGAAGCAAGAGAGTGAAATTGTCAGGTAAATTCGAAAAATTCCAACAAATACATTTTAATTAACAAAGTTTATTTCAATTCAGAGAAAATAATGAATAAAAACTTCAAAATAAAATTAGGTTGTAATTGCATATTAGAAATTGAACTCCGAAGAAATTCTATTCAAAATTTTGTATTCATTGAATGATTCCATATAGTTTTTTTTTTAAATACCTTGAGTAATTTATCAAACACAATGGATGTAATTTTGCCTCCATTACATAAACTGGATACATATTTTTTCTTTCACTTCATGGAAAATAGATTTTTTATATAATATCCTCTGATTATAGTTTCCACTCTTCCAACTCCTCTGATATTCTCCCACTTCCCTCCCATTCACATCAACACCCTTTTTCTCCCTTTTTAGATAACTAACAGCCATATAATGAATAATAATAAAATAAAATAAGATAGAACAAAAATAAATAAACTGAAATAGAAGAAAGCAATCAGAAAAAAGAACTGAAGAAAAAGTATGGGATATACATGTAGATTCAGAGGCACCCATATTTCTAAACACAGAAATCTCCTCAAAACAAAAGTGGAAGCAAAGACATTCAAGGTTACAAAGGAAAAGAAATGCCCTGTCAAAAACTTATGAGACAAAGAATTTTGAAAAATACCATTCAGCTCGTTTTGTTAGCCATCTACTGCCAGACATGTATCCTGGACTTTAGAAGTGGTTTGTAATCCCAATGAGATTCTAGGGCAGAAGAATAATTTTTCATTGGTGAGTGATTTTCAATGGTGATAGCTTCTGTATTTGGAGATGGGGCACACATACACCCCCCCTCTGCACTGTGTTTAAAGGGCCTTATTTCCTTGGTGTCCTCCCTTCCCACTGGCTTGTACACTCTTTCCACCTCTTCTTGCACAGGGTTTCCTGAGCCCTTAGGGGAGGGATTTTATGGAACACACCATTGAGGACAAACTCTTCTAAGGTTCCTCTCTCTCTGGACATTGTCCAGCTATGAGTCTCTCTACTCCTCATCAATTGCAGGAGGAAGGTTTTCTGATGATGTCTTAGCAAATCTAATTTATGGGTGCAGCATAACCTTAGCAGAACAGTCATATTTGGTTTCTCACAATATCACCGTCTTATCTAGTCCAGGTGCTTGGCCACCCAAGAAGTATTGGGTATTACATCTTGCAGGCAGGTAAGCATTCTAAATTAAAGGGTTAGTAACTGGGTTGGTATTTATATTTCTCCTTTGATAGCATGAAGAGTACCCTCAAATACCTTGGAGTCTGTAAGGGTTGAAGACTTTATGTAGGCAGCAACTTGAATCTTCCAGTTCAATGAGTTTTGTAGTTATTGTCTTTAGCAATAGGTCTTTGGCCTTAACTTGTTAAGAGCAACCAATATCTTTGCCAAATTCCTGAACTGTTTGTGGGTTCCCCCAGGGCCTTTTAGTCAACAACTCAGAAGTAATCCATTCCTGGCATGTGAAGCTTCATTTGGGGATGAGAAATGACCAGTTGGGACTTCTCCCCTATTCTTCTGTCTCCCTCATTCTTTGATGATTCATGTAGATCACCTTCAACATATATGTATATATTTTCTGAAGCTTCTATTGTATTACATTTTCCTAGAACCCCTTAAATGTCCTTAAGTTTTAGTAATCTCTCCTGTATTTCCTTCCTTGCCCCTCTATCCTCTCCAACCTTGTTTGGTTTTCCATCCCTGTTCCCATTCCTTGGCTATCCATAACTATTCTATTTTCCCTTCCTTAGGAGATCTGTCTCTGACCCCATTCTCTTACTCTATATGTAGCCTTATCAAAGACACAGCCGTTAGCATCTACATATAAATGAATGCATATCACATTTTTTTTCTTTCTGGGTCTGGGTTACCTTATCCAGGATGATCTATTCAGCTCCACTATTTATCCATGAATTTCCTGATTTCATTTTTTAATGGCTGAGTATTAATTCATTGTAAATGTACTACATTGTCTTTACCCTTCATCTATTAATGTATTTCTAGCTCTTTTGAATAGGATAGCAATGAACATAGTTGAGCAAGTGTCTTTCATAGATTGTGGAGTCCTCTGGGTATATTCCCAAGTATGGCATAGCTGGATCTTGAGGTAGATCTGTTTCCAGCTTCCTGAGGATACATCACACTGATTTTCACAGTGAGTGTATGACTTTGCACTTCCACCAGCAAAGGATGAGGGGTCCCCTTATTTCACATCTGCACCAGTATGAGCTGTCATTTGCTTTATTGATTTTGCCCGTTATGACTTGAGTAAGATGCAGTCTCAAAATAGATTTGATTTGCATTGCCTTGATGACTAAGGGTGCTGAACATTTCTTTTCATGCTTCTCATGAAAAAACGTTTCCTCTTTTGAGAATTCTCTATTTAGATCTGTACCCCATTTTTAATTTTGATTGTTGGTTTTCTTGAGGTTCAGTTTGTTGAGTTCTTTATATATTTTAGATTAACCTTTTATTGGATGCAGTATTGATATTAATCCTTTCCCCTTCTGTAGCATGCCACTTATTCCAAATTATTGTATCCTTTGTCATACAGAAATTTTCAAAGTCACGAGTCCCTATTTGTCAGTTTTTTTATCTTAGTGCCTGTACTACCAGTATTCTGCTACATTGACTCTGATAGAGGAGAAAGTAGAACTAGTTCTGAACTCATTGGTATGGGAAAAGGATTAATTGTGACATTCTTGGCTTAAGCGAATTAAAAGTTAGAAAAAGAACACCACTATACAGGTAAGTATTTGTGATACAGAAGCATAAAGCTATAATTTTTCCTAAAAGCCTCAAAGACTTCTATAGTTTTTAAACTGTGAATTGACCTGAACAGACAGTGATAGAGTATTTAGTCATAAGTTCAAGTTACAGGTTGAATACTATCTATTTTTAAATGGAATCACATAGCCATGTGAGGGGAATCACAGTACACAACATTTGTAAGAGCTACTTTTGCTTCACGAACATTTTGTTTCTTTTATATGCAGACATACAGTTGTGTTTTTAAACAGAGTATTTTAAACATAATAATCTTTAAAGGTATTTTGGGCAGGAAACTAAACAGAGTTGGTAGAGCACTTACTTATCATGCTTGAGGCCCTAGATTTGACCCCCAGCACCATATATACTAGAGGATAGTACATTGCTGGAAAGCAGTGAATAGTCCATAATCAATTCAAAGTCATCTCTGCCTACATAGCTAGTTTGAAACTGGTCTGAACTACATATTGCCTTTTCTAAAAAATGAGAACCATTGTGTAAAATTGTTTTGTGAGTATAGTTCATGAGTTCCGTGTGAAAACAGCAATATGCTACCTCACAGCCTAAGGGGAAAAAAGAGGAATATAAAAGCAAATTCAATTCTTGTCAAATATGTGGCTAAAAATAAATATTGCAGGTGACAATATGGATTGATACAGTTATAATCTGAAGGGGTAGAAACTCTGGGGAAATATTACAAAATGCAGCCACCATAAGATTTAGCTATATATTCAAAGAAACTGATAGACTTCATAGATAAAGGCCCTCCTATCCTTATTACAGCACTGTTCACAATAGCCAATTTTTGCTTTTAATTTAGTTGTATATTTATAACTGAATTGATAAAGTTATACTTGTATATGCACACAACTTCTCGTTGAGAAATACCATTAGTTATGATCTGTCTTTCCAATTAATGATATTGTGTCATATGCAACTACATGGATAGAAATGTTACTATTTTATTAAAGAATATAAATCAGGTACAGAAAAATAAAAAAGAAAGAATCAACTAGTATGTATAATTATTACAAATTTATAAATGGAAGGATATAGATAAAAGTACAGATCTAGTTGTTTAAAAAGGATACATTTTTTTAATATCAGCACAGTAGATTAATTTGGCAATTTATATGTTTTATGGAGAACTAGAATAGAGGACTTTGATGATTCATAATAAAAATATAAATATTTAATGTCACGTAAATGATAATTACTGTAATATGATCTTGTCTTGTTTTCTTTTCCTCTTGCTGAGGAAAACTA